>NC_063336.1:76261732-76275470 GCF_021869965.1 Rhincodon typus | reverse complement strand
CGTTTTGGGTCTAGAACCTTCTTCAGAAGAAGGGTCTAGACTCGAAACGTCAGCTTTCCTGCTCCTCTGATGCTGCTTGACCTGCTGTGTTCATCCAGCTCTACACCTTGTTATCTCAGTATGGAAGATTTTATAGCTACAAAACTGTGTGGTGGGGTCACGTAGTGTGAAATGAACCCAAGATCACAGTTGAGGCCGTCTTCATAGGTACAGAACTCGGCTATCAGTCTCTGCTAAGCAAATCTGCATTGTTGTGTATCATGGAATCCACCTTGGAAGACGCTTACCCGAAGATCGGAGAGTGAATCCGCTTGACTGCTGAAGTGTTCCTCAACTGGGAAGGAACATTCCTGTCTGGCAATGGTGCGCAGTGTCCATTCATCCATTGTCATAGCGTCTGCATGGTCTCGCCAATATACCATGCCTCGGGGCAACCTTGCCTGCAGCAAATGAGGTAGACAACATTGGCCGAGTCACATGAGTATCTGCCGTGTGCGTGGTGGGTGGTGTAGCCACGCATGATGGTAGCATCCATGTTGATGATCTGAAATGTCTTGCAGAGGTTTCCATGACAGGGTTGTATGGTTTTGTGGTCAATATTGTCTTAAATGCTGAGTAGTTTGCTGCAAACAATGGTCTGTTTAAGGTTTAGCGATTGTTTGAAGGTGAGAAGTGGAGGCATGGGGAAGATCTTAGCGAGATGCTCATCATCATCAATGACATGTTGAAGGCTGCAAAATACATGGCATAGTTTCTTCACTCCCAGGAAGTACTGGATGACGAAGTGTACTCTATCGATCTTATCCTGTGTCTGTCTTCCAAGGAGATTGTTGCGGTTTTTCGCTGTGGCACATCGGAACTGGCAATTGATGAGTTGAGCATCGCATCCCATTCTTATGATGGCGTTTTTCAAAATCCTTAGGTCTCTGTCGCGTTCCTCCTCATCTGAGCAGATTCTTTGTAGGCACAGGGCTTGTCCGTCGGGGTTGGCTGACAACTTCGATTTCGTCTGGTTGAAGGGTGTGGTCAGACAAGTTGATGATGGATTTCCCTGTGGTGGTACCAGTTTCAACTGTGGTACCGAGGAGGCTTGGTTACTGCTGATGGTGATGCCTAGTTTCTCCAGTTTCTTATTCTTGGTGTGCATGTAGGTGGTGTAGTTCCATTGCCTCGTCTGCTTGGCAGTGTCTCACAACTGTTCTGCTGTAAATTGAGTGCAAGCTGAAAATATGGACACTATCTTGATTTCAAGGTTACGGCATTTGCTATAGAGTTGGTGTACGAGATGATTGAGGAGCGTGCAAGAGGTGCAGTGTCTCTCAGCATAGTCTGTGTTGTAGGTCAACTTGAGTGGGTTTGTGATCTGTTGTCCTCTTGGGATCTTCTCTGCTTTCTTGCATTTCTGGAGAAACTTGATGTCTGTGTTGGTATGCGTGATCTTCTTGGAATTTTTCTCCACTTTGAGTCAGCATTTTGTGGTGTTGATGGTAGCCGTGATGTGGAGGTGTTGGACTGGGGTGGACAAAGTCAGAAGTCACATGACACCAGATTATAGACCAGCAGATCAAAAGATCTCTCAGCGCTTGATCTCTCTGCCTATAAACTCCATTTCTGTGTGCTCTTGTCTCTCACTGCACCTGATGAACGGGCTGCACTCCGAAAGCTTGTGATTTTCAAATAAACCTGTTGGACTATAGCCTGGTGTCGTGTGACTTCTGACTTTGTTCTTCACGTGTTATTCAACATGGATGAGTACTGATCAATCAACCAAAGGAAAATGGCAATCAGCAGGACATTTCCTTGCACATGTTTGACCTGATGTCATGAGAGTTCATGGGGACCAGAGTCAATGTTGAGGATGATGATTTTATAACACTGTGCTGCCATCTCGGCTGGGACTGTCCTGGCAGTGGGACAAGTCATATCCAGCGATAGTGATCATGGTGTTCAGAATATTGTGTGTAAGGTATGATTCCTTGAGAATGACTATGTTGGGCTGTTGCTTGACTATTTTATGAGAAGCTCTCCCAATTTTGGCACTATCCCGGATGTTAATAAGGTGAACTTTGCCAGGTCACAAAGACTGTGTTTACTGTTGTCATTTCTCATGGTTGGTGCCAGGTTGTTCGTTTTTTTTTGAGATTTTCTAGTGTCTGGTCTAACTGAATGGCCTTCACAGCCATTTCAGGGGGCAGTTGAGTCAACCACATTGCTGTGTGTCTAAAGTCACATATAGGCCAGACTGGGTAAGAAAGGTAGTTTCCTTCCCTAAATGATATCAGCGAACCAGATGAATTTTTACAACAATCAACAATTTTTACAACATGGTTATTACTAGACATTTAGTTCACAATTCTTATTGAATTCAAATTCACCATCTGCTCAGTTCCCAGAACATCACCAGGATCTCAAGATTATTAAACCAGTGACAATACCACAACATCATCATCTCCCGCTAAATGCAGTTGAATTTTAAATGCCCTCTGTAATGGTCTATCAGGCCATTCAGTTGTGTCAAACCATTACATCTAAGAAAAGAAATAAAACCAGGTGGACTACCTGATACCGACCATTGCAATAGACAACAGCAAACCCTGCTCTGCTGACCCTGCAAAGTTGTCCTTATTAAAACTTGCAACATTGGAAGAATTGTCCTACTGACAGGCAATACCTGACATAGTTATAACTTAGAGACAATATCCCCAATGTTACCAACACCATCGCTGGGTATGTACCGTCCCACCAACAGAATAGACACAGCGGAGGAGGTGGTACAGTGATGTACAGTCAGGAGGGATTTGCCTGGGAATCTTCAATATTGACTTCAAACTCTATGAAATCTCATGGCATTAGGTTAAACACGGATAGGGAAACCTCCTGTTGAAAACCACCTCAACTACACATCCCAGTCCTATCTTGGCACATAAATCAGACCTCCTTCATGTTGAATACCTGTTAGAGATTTGGAGGAAATAGTCAGAATGACAAGGGTGCAGAATGTACTCTGGGTAAGGGCTTCAATGTCCATCAACAGAAGTGGCTCGATAACAGCACTATTGATGGAGCTTCCAATTCCTGAAGGACATTCCTGCTGGACTGTGTCCATAGGAGGTATTGACAAAATGAGCAAGAGCGAATAATCTAATTATGCTCATTCTTACCAATTTCCCTACCATAGATTCATCTGTCTATGACAGTATCATTAAGTGTGACCACCACACAGTCCCTATAGAGTCAAAGTCTTGACTTCTGATTGAGAATACCCTCCATCATGTTGTGTGGCACTATCACCATGCTAAATGGGACAGACTTTGAACAACTGAAGACTAAACATCCATGAGGCACTGTTGGCCATAAATATTAGCAAAATTGTCCTCCAACTCAACCTGCAACCTCATGGCCAGCATATCCTCCACTCTGCTTTTACCATCAAACCTAATCCAAGGAAGAGTGCAGGAGGGTGTGTCAGGAGCAGTATCAGACATGTCTAAAAATGAAAGGTCAGACTGGTGAAGCTACCAAACAGGACTACTTGTATGCTAAACAGCTTATACAGCCAGTGATAGACAAAATTAAGTGATTCCACAACCAATGGATCACATCTAAGTGCTATAGCCTTGCCTCATCCAGTCATGAATCATCGTGGATAATTAAACAACTAGAGAATGCTCCTCAAATATCCCCATCCTCATTGATGGGGGAGCCCAGCACATCAGTGCAAAAGATAAGGCTAAAGCATTCATAACAATTTTCACCCAGAAGTTTCAAGTGAATGATCCATCCCAGCCTCCTTCAGAGGTCCCCAGCATCACACATGTTACTTTTCAACCAATTTGATTCATTCCACATGATATCAAGAAATGGGTAAAGGCTCTGAATGCTACAAAGGCTATGGGCCCTGACAACATTTTGGCAATAGTCCTCAAGATGTGTGCTCCAGAAGCACTGTTTCAGTACAATGACAACACTGTCTTTTAACTGGCAATGTAACAAATTGATCAAGTATGTTTTATGCACAAAAAACAGGATAAATCCAATCCAGCCAATTATTGCCCCGTTAGACTGCTCTCCATCATCAGTAAAGTGATGAAGCATCAACATAATTCTATAATTGAATAAAAAAGGACCAGTTCAGTCTTTACTAACTGTCTGCCAGTTTCTTGGTCACCTTCACTGATGTCAGTTTTGTATTTTCACTGTTTTTGAAGCATTCCTGTTTGGTCATTCTGTGAAGCTACACAGAATACTAGTAAAACTAAACACTGATCATTGATGCTACTTGGCCTGCTGTGTTCATCCAGCTCTACACCTTGTTATCACTGATCATTTTGGATGTTTTGTCCAATAATTTGTTGTTTGAAGCATCCTGAGATAGTTTGAAACAACCAAGGAATGAAATAAATGTAATTTGTTGTTGTTTGTTGACTAGATTAATTATGCCAATCCAAGACAAAACAAGCCCATGTTAAAATCCCAATAGGTAAACTACAGGTCATCTGGCATCCCTGTAAAAGACATAAAAGAGATTGGCACAGCAGCAGAAGTCTGACCTAGATTCCTGCTGGTAGAGTTAACCTGTCTTAGCGCATTTCTAGCCCTTCCCATGTTAAGTATTCACATGATCCAATTTGTCAATCATAGAATACTGTATGGCAGGAAATCTCCTGAAATATTCCACGAGAAGCCTTACTCCTTAAAGAACATGGGCAAAAGGGAAAACAAAGAAAAATAAATCTTTTGCTATTATGATCTAGTTACATTTGTGTTGTGAGGGAGGGGGGTGAAATTCACCTTTTCTTCAATCTGGTAGCAATATATTTTCACCCATTGTGCACTCTGCCTATGTTTGCCTGGTAATGAAGCTTATTTTACGTCCATAACATCATTGAATAAAGAATGGCAGTGATCTCATATTGGAAAGCAGTCCCAAAGGTTGATGAATTGATGCCAAAATTCATCATAACTTCAATAGAAAGTGTAAGGGAACTCAGATCTCTGGGGTTCTCACCAATCTTGTGTTATGGTTGCAGCAGATCATTCATCCATTTATTCTCCACCACTGCAAAAATGCCATCCCATGATCTTGAACGCCAGTATAGCAAATTGTGAAATTGAGCTTAAAAACATAAGTATGGCCAGAGACAAGGAAGAATCTGTTCTAAAATATAATTATGATCTGTTGTAGAGTTCCAAACAATTCAGCCTCTAGACTGTATTAAGGGTGTGCTACACTGTCGGAGGCATGTCTTTCAGATGAGATGCTCTACCAAAACTTTGTCTGCTCTCCCAGCTTGGTATTAAACACTCATGGTACTAACTGAAAGGTGTCCAAGACAATACGTATCCCTAAAGCAAAATTACTAAATCAGGTTATCAGTCATTAATTATTGCTGTGTGTGGGAGCTGCTGTGTGCAAACTGACTGCTGCAACCCCAACCTTACAATAGATCGTACACTTCAAAAGTACCTCACAGCCGTAAAACATCCTGAAGATGTGCAAAATGCTCCATAATTGTAATTTATTCTAATGAAGTTTGTCACATCTCAAGAGCAAATAACACAAATTTATTCATAGAATTTCATAGAATCCGTACAGTGTGGAAACAGGCTCTTCAGCCCAACAAGTCCACACCAAACCTCAGAGCATTCCACCCAAACCCATCCCCCTATAACCCACCAAATCTAAACATCCCTGGACACTCTGGACAATTTAGTGTGGCCAATCCACCTAACCTGCACATCTTTGGACTGTGGGAGGAAACCGGAGCACCTGGAGGAAACCCACGCAGACATGGGGAGAATGTGCAAACTCCACACAGACAGTCACCCAAGGGTGGAATTGAACCCTGGTGCTGTGAGGCAGCAGTGCTAACCACTGAGCCACTGTGCTGCCACAATTTATTTAATTTTAGATTTTACTTTTAAATTTAATTATAACATTCTGTGCTAGCATCACTTCGAAACAATTTCAGAGGTTTCAGAGGATTGTGCAGCTGAAGGATATCACAGAGATAAGGAGGAGACAGGCCATTAGATAGATTTGAAAAACAAAGATGAGAATTTTAACACTAAGGCTTTTCAGGGCTGAAGGTTGATGCTGGTCATTGAAAATGGAGATTATGGATGAATGGGACTTGCAGTGAGTTACGATATGGCAAGTTTATGAACTCAAAATTTTGGTAAAATTGTTTATTACAAATCCCCGTGCAAATGGTACAAAATGGCACTTTCACAACACTCTCCAAGAAAGGCCTTTTAATTCTGTATACAATTGCTTACTTCAAAGTTAATGGCCACTATATACCTCAAAGTTCACTCAGCACATTTTGAAAATATTTAGTGTTACAAAAATGTCCGTATCTAACATTCTCTGATGAGCGAAAACATTTCCTATTTGCCCACTCCATCAAAAAAACACAATTTTGAACATCTCTATCAAATCCTCCTTTAATTTTCCCTATTTTAATGAGAATGACCCTAGCTTCTGTCCTCGCTCCATTAAAACAAAACCCTTCAACCACAGAAGCATTGCAGATAGAATAATCATCTCCATTAGAGATAAAGGTTCCTTTTTGTGCAATGATCTCAGCAATGGGACTGCACTCAAAATGAGGAATTAATCTTCCACTTTTTGTTTGTTTTCAAAGTGATTCAATGGATTGAAAAAAGTGATCTTCAATCAGTGTGTACTGATGATAGAATGAGTCAACTTGCTGTCAAATTTTAATCAGTCTATTTACAAAGAAGCAGATTTAAGGAGCACAGATGGTTATTTAACCAGGACACTTCATCTATTGAATGATTTGAACTGTGTTCGCTAACGCAGCTTTCTCACAGTCAGACCCATCAATTCAGGATCCAATACTTGAAACAAATCGACTTTCTGGAAATCAGTCATGCTGAACAAACAACAAATTTCCATTTATGTAGATCTTTTAATATAGCAAATAGCCCCAAGTGTGTCACACCGTTCACACCAAGGTGCATGAGTGGATGTTACAAGTGGTGACCAAAAGCTTGGTCCAAGACAAAAACTTTAAATAGAATCTTAAACAAGGACAGGAAAGTGAAACATTTTTGGGTAGGGAATTTTAAAGAATAGGGACGAGGAAGCAGAAGGTATGACCACTAGCGATAAAAAAAACAAGGAAACAACAGGCGTGAATGGGAGAAAAGCAAAGATTTTGGAAGGCTGGAGAGAGAAATCAATAGATATCAATCCTGGCATTTTTGCAGCCCGATCATGTCAGAGGAGATGGGATTTCACAAGGATAACTCAATGTACAAAAGAAAGATCAATTGCATTGGAAACCTTTTTCCATTTCCTTGAAGCAAATGATAATTTTGTTTACATGCTGAGTACTTTGCACCTCTGAAAACATCCAAATTTAGGAGTGTGCACCATGGAAGAATCTGGATTGGAGATCAATGTTCCCAATCTCTGATGCTCCGAATTTTCTGATCATTAACGTTAATCATCCTTTGATGTGTGTTAACACCAGATAATTGGCAAAAGCATGGGAAACTGGATCTCTTAGATTAATCCTTTCAGGGCCTTAACACCAAAAACAGCAATAAGACAGGACACACCTTTATTTGTGGGTACAGAAGTTCACTGTACCTTTCTCCATTTAACCCATATGTTGACGGAAATCATAATATTCCCAGAGTCCCAGGACCACCAGCCAACTCTTAACTTTCTCATTGCTTGAACTGAACTGTACTACAAAGAAAGTAAAACCTGTACAACTTGTGAATGCCATATACCAGTCTGATTCATCTTGTATATTTCAAAGTGGAGCTACAGGGATCATCAGTACATTCATTTTCGAGTATTACAATATCTTTCTTTATGCTTTTTTAAATAAAGTATGGATTTACATAAGGTACTTTAGGCATTATAAACAGTTTATAAAACTTTACTCCATTTTTACAAGTAGAAACCTGCTCATCTATGTTGCAAACAAAGTTTTATCCTCCTCCAGCAATTTCTGGCTCTAGGTTTGCACATGCTCCTATTAAAACTATCCATAATTAGTTTAACAGAGATTCCAAATGCCGGTACTTAATGAGAATCGCAAAATGGAAATTTGTATCCTGACTTTACACTGATCTCAGCCCTTGGTACTATTTGCAAAGCGATAGTGGCAGGTCCATCTATGACTACATTTCATCAATAGTTCAGGCAGCTTCTCTAAAGAGGAAGTTTGCAGAAACCCACTCAAACTGGGGGCAATGGTGACGAAGTGGTAATATTACTCAACTAGTAATCCAGCAATCAAGACTAATGCTCGTAAGATGCAAGACAAATATATCAGGCATTGTCATAAGAACTCTTTTGGTTCACTAAAGTCCTTCAAGGGGGGACATTTGCCATCCTTACCTGGTCTAGCCTGTGTGACTTCAGACCAACAGTAATATTGTTGACTCTTAACTGCAACTTTTCAAGGGCAGCCAGGGAGTGGAAATGGATGTTGGCCTTGCCACTATTGCCCATTTCCTACAAATGGATAAAGGAAATGTGCTTCATAGGGGTCATTGATTTTCTTTCTTGCTATCTGAGTTATTTATTAAGCAAAAGCAAATCCTCAATGCCATGCAATAATTTTTTCATTTGCTGAGTTTAAGGGAATTAGTATCCTATTCAGTCCGTAAAGGGGGCACTCCTCAGTAATGGACAACATCGTCTGTGTCTCTGCACAGTATGAAGTCTGTACTGGGGCCCAAGTGGTGGAACTTGGCTGTGTAGAGACTCAGGTTTGCTCTGAATTTGTTCAGCAAGGACTGCAATCACAGTGGTTTCACAGACAAGTTTTGTCACAAGGAGCTTGTTAGTAACTTCCCATGTTCCTCATTCCTTGATCCAAAAAATGTCCACTGGGGTATCTTGCTCAGGAAGGTTCCTTCATGAGGTGCACTAAGATGACGGCAGGCAGTAGATGAATTGAACAGGTGGGTCGGTCACCAGACCCGAAACGTTAACTCTAATTTTTTTCTTTACAGATACTGCCAGACCTGCTGAGCTTTTCCAGAAACTTCTGTTTTGGTTCCTAATTGTTGCCAGTTTAGTGGTCTTCCTTCAAAACATTGCAATATTTTGTTTCGTTACCTGGCATTTATCCACTTCCCTTCTGCAAGTTACTACTGAATATACTTCTACCATCTTTTGCACATTGCATTCCTGATCTTATATCTCTATAAAAATTCCCTAAATGTCACACTCAACTTTTGTGCCAGTCACTATAAAAGTATATTCTTTTGTCAATAGTCTTCCTGCTCAATGGAAACTTGTTCTACCTGTTTAATCCACCAAAACCTACCACATGCATAACTGTTCCTTTAAATCTCCTTTAAACTTCACAGCTCTAAGGAAAAGGATGCAAAACGTTAACTCTGATTTCTCTCTACAGATGCTACCAGACCTGCTGAGCTTTTCCAGCAATTTCTGTTTTTGGTTCTGATTTCCAGCAATTGCAGTTCTTTCAGTTTTTATTTTCTAAGGAAAACAATGCCAGTCTGTACCTATAACTGCAGTGGTTAATCCTGAGAACCTCATTCTGGTAATTTTCCTCTGCTGTGCCTCCAAGATCTTCACGACCTTCCTAAAATGTGGCTCCCAGAACTAGTGTGATATTCCAAGACCTAATCAGTGATTTGTAATGCATTGATATGGAGGTGCCGGTGTTGGACTTGGGGGTGGACAAGGTCAGAAGTCACATAATACCAGGTTATTGTCCAAAAGGTTTATTTGACATCACAAGCTTTCGAAGCACTGCTCCTTCGTCAGGTGAGGTGAAGAAAGGCACACAGACACAGAATTTATAGGCAAAGCGATCAGTCAGCAGAGAACTGAAAAGATGATACAAATGGTGTGAGTGGAGTGTCGATAGGCTGAATTATAAGAATGTGCAGGTGATCAAAAGTGTCAGATGGTGTGAGTAAAGTGTCAACAGCTGAACAGGGAAGTGAAGGGATGACCTATAATCCAATTAATTGAGGCAGAGAGATAATTGCAAAAAATTAAAAATAAGGTGGTGCTGGATACAAACCAAATGGCTAGAATAACGTGAGATGTATGGGAGTCATATGCCGAGGGCCTAACTAAAGTAACAAGTATCAAAAACTGTATAAACTAATTAAGGTAGAGAGATCGTAACAAGTTATCAAGGTGATGGTGTCAAAACACGAAAGTAAGGAAGATTTTACAAATACAAAACAATATGGTGGGATTTCATGTAGCATGATATGAAACCAAGATCATGGTTGAGGCCGTGTTCACGAGTACGGAACTTGGAATGTTCTAACATGTTGTTAGAACTTCCTTGCTTTTGTACTCTATTCCTCTCTATATAAAGCCAAGGAACCCATCTGCTTTTAGAACAGGTTGACCACATTCAGCAGGAAGAGTTAACACATAAACTGGGTGGGAACAGAATCCTTATCCAATCATAGCTGTCACACTTTGAATGTGGGGCTGTGAGGAAGGATCGCAGTTCCTGCTGACTCCAATTTCAGGTCTGTATATTTTAAATTGCTCTAGTGTCACAGAAGCCAATCTTTGAATGAGTCACTGGGTGAAATTTTACCCAGCAGTTGGAGATAGAATTGATGATGGACAGGTTGGATCCCTCTCCATCATCTGAATTTGCCGGCATGGTTGCTGAGTTAGGAACCCTGTGGGTGAAACACGCAGACTATGAAGAAATTATTGAAGAGCCACTTACTCCTCCAATTCTAACCTTTTGAACATCCACAATTTTAATTACCTCATCATTGGCGTCTGTGCCTTCAGTTTTCTGGACACTAATGCCCTCCCCATTCCTTTATGCCTGTCTGCCTCACTTTTCTTCAAGATACTTCTTAGAACTCTAACACTTTGGCCTAATATTCATACAAATGTATGAACAAGGAACAAGAGGAGGCTATTCAGCCCTTGAGCTGGTTCCGCCATTCAATAAGGTGCTGGCTGATCTGATTTTAATGTCAACTCTCCATTCCTGTATACCCCTGATAATCTTTCATCCCCTTGGCTATCACTGACTTTAGAGGAAGAGAATTCCAAACACTCACAACCCTCAATTTATTTTACTTCATTTCTGCGTTAAACGGGCAATGGCTTATTTTTAAATTATGACCCCTAGTATCTTATTATGTTTTATACATCGTACATCAAACATATAAAAGAAACATGAAACATCATACTTTGTTTTATAATGTTCCTGTGAAACCCCTTGGGATGGTTCGGTCTGTTAAAGGTGCTGTATAAACATAAGCTGTTGTTGTTCTCATGTTGGCTTTATCCCAATGGCACAAATGTTGTACCTGTTTATTCATGCTGCGGGAAATGCGTGCCACTGAGTATGCCAACATTTGTTGCCCATCTGTAATTGTCCAGAAGTTAGTTAAGAGTCCAGAACCCAGTTAAGAACCCAAGGGAAGCTACCTGCCTGGATGGAGTCCTCAGCCATGCACTCAGATCCTATGTAGACCAGCTGGTGGGAGTATTCGAAGAATCTTCAACCTCTTCTTACTGCCATCTCAAGTCCCCATCTGCTTCAAGAAGACCTCCATTGTCCCAATGCCAAAGAAAAGTCATGTAGCATGTCTCAATGACCACCACCCTGTGGCTCTGACATCCACAATTATGAAGTACTTCGAGGGTTGGTCATGGCTCACATCAATTCCAGCTTTCCAAATTGCCTTGACCCCTTGCATTTTGTCTACCGGTGTAACAGGTCCATGGAGACACCATCTGTCTGGCCCTACACGCATCCCTGGAACATCTGGATAGCAAAGGTACTTACATTAGGCTCCTATGTATTCAGTACTCTTCCGCCTTCAACACTATAATCCCAACCAAACAAACTCGTCTCCAAACTCCAGGACCTAGGTCTCTGCTCTCCCATCTGTGACTGGATTCTCAACTTCCTGACCAACTGACTGTAGTCAGTTAGGATAGGTGACGACACCTTCTCCATGATAATCCTCAACACCGGTGCCCAACAAGGCTGTGTACTCAGTCCCCTATTATGTTCCTTATATACACATGACAAATCCTGCACCAACTCCGTTTATGAATTTGCTAACAACACCACTACTTTAGGTCAAATTTCAAACACTGACAACACATGGTACAGGAAGGAGATAGAATGTTCAAAGGTGTAGTGTAAAGAAAACAATCTCCATCAACAGCAGCAAAATGAAGGAGCTGGTCATTCACTTCAGGAAGGGGAGTGCGGGGCACGCCCTTGTCTGCATCAATGGTGCTGAGGTGGAGATGGTCGAGAGCGTCAAGTTCTTGGGATTAACAATCATCAATAGCCTGTCCTGGTCCATCCACAATGACACTATGGTCAAGAAAGCACAGCAATGCCACTCCTTCCTTAGGATGCTAAGAAATTTAACATGTCCATAAAGACTCTTAGAAATTTTTAAAGATGCAGCATAGAAAGCATCCTATCTGGATGCATCACAGTGTAGTATGGCAACTGGTCTTCCCAAGACCAAAAGAAACTGCAGAGAATTGTGAACACAGCCCAGTTCATCCACCAGCCGCCCATTCATTGACTTCATCCATACTTCCCACTGCATCAGGAAAGCAACCAACATAATCAAAAAATCCCTCCCACCCTGGTTATACTCTCTTCTATCCTCTTCCGTCAGGCAGAAAATATAGAAGTTTGTATACACATATAAACAGATTCAAGAACAGCTTCTTTCCTCCTGTTATCAGCCTTTTGAATTGACCGCTTTAATGTTAACATTGATGACTCTCTGCGCCTTCCTGGCAGCTGTACTGTTGTATCCTGCACTCAGTTCTGTTATCCTAATATACTTGTACAGAACAATATGCCTGTAAAGCATATAAGAGAACACTTGTCACTGTACCTTAGTACACATGATAGTAATAAAGCAAATCATCAACCACTTTGTTGTGGATTTGCAGTCACATATAGGCTCAGGTCAGGTAAAGATGGTAGATTTCTGTCCCTAACTGAATATTAGTTAAACCAGATGGGCTTTTACCATACATGACTTTGGCATATTATTTTATTCCAGTTTCTTTTAAACTGAATTCAAATTTCAGCATCTACCACAGTGGGATTTGAACACATCACCCTAGAACATTAATCTGGTATTCTAATTACTAGGCTAGTAGCTTTATCACTATGCCACCAACTCTATCAAGCACTGCTAATTCAGCAGAGTGAGGGCACAGCACAAAGACTTTGAGAGCTCAAACTCATCATCATTGTATTATGAAGGGATTCGAATGCCTTGAATACTTTGCAGCTTCCTCTCATGCTTTTGAGGCCAGGTGGTTAGAAAAGTGGCTGGCTTGACGTTTAAACATGATAATGTGTCATCTACATACTCCAAAAATAAAGTGGAACCAGTGAGCAGGAGCTTCAACAATTCTGTAAGTTCAACATCCACAGCAAACAGGGCCAACAAACACAGAGAGAACAGCAGCTGGACACAGCAGAGGAGGGTTATTTTTTGTTTTTGTCTTTTTTATTTCCTTTTTTTTGTTATACTGTTCCCCCTACACTACTGCTGTACAGCAGTAGTGCTTACTTTCCCCAGAACCCAAGTGTGTGTCAATGCAGGACACAGTGAAAAACACCAGCTGTGTAGATAATATTATTAATATTCCACCACTGGGAAAAACACCCATGTGGCCAAAAAACACCAGTGACAAGCACAGCCCATAGGGGCAATGCCTTTGTGGAAGAAA
>NC_063336.1:76215881-76261722 GCF_021869965.1 Rhincodon typus | reverse complement strand
ACCAGTGACAAGCACAGCCCATAGGGGCAATGCCTTTGTGGAAGAAAGAGTGAAGGGGAGGGGAGGGATCAAATCAATAGAGTTCAAGGGGGAAATAAAGCACTCCACTAGCCGTGGTGTCCATCGAATGTGTTGGTGGACACTGAGTGTTCCTTCTGCAGGGACGCCTGGGCTCGAACATAGCCATGGAAGAGGGGCAGGCAGTCAGCCGTAATGACCCCCTCCATGACCTACTGCCTGGATCTGTTAATGGCCAATTTGGCCACTCCCAGCAGCAGACCCATGAGGAGATCCTCCGGCCTGTATGCTCCTCTCCACACTGAATGCCCAAGGTTCAGGGGTATGGGGCTGAGTGGAATACTCTTTGCAGATGAGCCAAATTGCCTGCTTCCACACTGTAGGGATTCTATGAAAGAGAGTGCTTGGTGGTGTGGTGTAAAGATAACAATCTCACCCTCAATGTAACAAAGCTAAAGAGCTCAGCATTGACTTCAGGAAGCAAGGACACATGCCCCTATCTACATAAATGGAGCTGAGGTGAAGATTGTCGAGAGCATCAAGTTCCTAAGTGTGATGATCACCAACAATCTGTCCTGGACCACCCATGTTGGTGCGATAGTCAAGAAGGCACAACAACATCTCTTCTTCCACAAGAGTCTAAGGAAACTCAGCATGTCCATGAAGAGTCTCACCGTAGAAAGCATTCTATCTGGATACATCACAGCTTGGTGCAGCAACTGTTCGGCCCATGACCGTAAGAAACTACAGAGAGCTGTGAACACAGACCAGTCCATCACGCAATCCAAACTTACATCCATTGACTCCATCTAAATTTCTCTCTGCCTGAGAAAGGCAGCTGACATCATCAGAGACCACTATCACCCAGTTATAATCCTTTCCAACCTCTTCCGTTAGGGAGAAGATACAAAAGCTTAAACACGTACCAACAGGATCAAGTACAGTTCCTTTCCCGCTGCTATTCTAAATGGACGTCTCAAATTTCAAATCTAATGTTGATCTTGCTTTTTGTGCACCTTCTTTGCAGCCGTAACTTTGTATTCCTCACTCTGTTCAATTACCTATGATCTTTGTATGTTATGATCTGCCTGTACTGCACACAAAATAAAACGTTTCACTGTACCTATGTACATGTGACAATAATAAATCAAATCAAATTAAAAGAAGGTTTGGAGGTCATATTTGGAGTCAGGCAGTTTCAACAATACCTTTACAGACATAAATTTGTAATAATAATGGACCAAAAATGCCGACTAGGTCTACTTAAAGAGGACAAGGCAGTACCGCCCATAGGTTCAGGTTAAATTCAGCAGTGGATATTAATACAAAGCGCAAAAATTTACAAGTTGGAACACCATCCAGAAGGCCAAGTAGCGAATACACATGCATTGAGCTGCCTCCCACTGGAAGAGTTCGTAGGGGTTTTCAATTTTCTTAACACACTTCCAGGCACAGCTGACAACATCAGAGTTTTGATGCAAGAAGAGCTGGTCTTAGCAAAACTGAAACAGCTGGTGGTGATGGAGGAAACCGAAGGGCTGTCACAACCAGAATTGAAACCTTTTTGGACCCAGACAGACAAGATCACAATGGAGGACAGCACATTATTATGGGGAGCAAAAGTGATTGTCCTGAGCAAAGGTCACTGCCAGGTTCTGGCTGAACTCCACCAAGATCAACGAGGGATTTCCAAAACAAACGTGATAGCCAGAAATTATGTCTGATGAGCAGACCTAGATGCAGACATAACCCCGTTAGTGGGCCAGTGTCCAGAGTGGCAACAAGGACACATATTACCGCCAGCAGTTTCCCACATTCGTGGGAATTGCTGGGTAAACCCTGGACTCAGGGTAATGCATCGACTATACAGGTCCTTTCATGGCCTCAACATTCTTAGTCATTGCAGATGCCCACTCAAATGATTCAACATACATAGAGTTCATTCATCAAAAACACGGACAACAATAGAAAAACTACTTGCGTATTTTGCAACACACGGACTCCCGGAAGTATTGGTCACAGATAACAGGCCATCATTTACCAGCAGTGAATTTCAGTATTTCCTAAAGAGAAATGGAATTTAATATATGAAGCTGTCCTTGTCATCTATCACCTAATGGCCTGGCAGAAAGGGTGGTCCAAACTTTGAAGACAGGCTTAAAGAAACAGCCTACAGCTTCACTAGATGATGAAATGTTTGTTTGTTTATAGGACTACCCCTCATGCAACGACAGGGATTGCTTCAGTGAGTTGCTATTGGGGAGAAGACTCCACACCAGGTTAAATCTGATCTTCCTGGACATGGATGGGTGAAATGGCATCAGGAACACCAATGCCAGTCACATGACTCACTTAAGCAAGAGAGACAATTTACTTCAGGGGACAAAGTTTGATGTAGGAACCACAGGAATGGCCCTCCATGGGTAAAAGGCATAGTTGATGCAAGGTCATGTCCAGTGATATATTAAGTTCTGGTAAGTACAGAGGTCCTGGACAAACATGTGGACCATGTGAAAGCTGAAAACTTGCAAACAGTGTGGGAGCAAAACGTGCCTGGCACTTCAGTACAGTGGGAGAGGCTGGCAGAACCAATGGGGTCTCTTTCTCCGTCAAGTGTTGAGATGGACACAGCCAATGTCACCACTTCAATGCCTTTGCCACCTAAAGAAGAGAATGAATTTCTTCCAAGCTGCTTCCAGGCATCATATGAGGAGAGATTGTATTGATTGGGCCTATACTCATTGAAGTTTAGAAGAATGAGAGGAGATCTCATTGAAACATATAAACTTTTGACAGGGTTGGACATCCTGGATACATGTTCTCCCTGGGTGAAAGGGTCTAGAGAAACATGTCATGGTCTCAGGATGTGTGATAGGCTTTCAGGACCTATAGGTTGGTGAATCTCTGGAATTGTCTGCCTCATACAGCTGTGGAGGTAAAGTCTTTAAATATATTTCAGGAAGAAATAGACTTCTGAGGTTAAAAAGTCAAGGGGCACGAGGAGAGATTGAGAACATAGTGTTGAGATAGAGGATTAGCCATGATCACGTTGAATGGTGGAACAGGTTCGATGGACTGAGTGGCCAACTCTTGCTCCTACTTTCTCCACAATTTCTCTTGTTCATCCAAAGGCTGTGGGCTCAGGTGTTCATTCATTTATGTGTTCTAGTGGAGGATTGACTGCAGGCAGTTGGAACAGGAGACCAGCCACTTCACAATCAAACTGCCCATAGCTTTGAATGTTCTTTGCAGTCAAGCCTTTCAAGAGTCCCCTACAGAAACTTGTAGAATTGCATAATCCTGTGGTTGGGCCAGGTACCAGATGCCCTGTTTCGAAGGTATCACGCTGCTCAAGGCTTGACATGGATACAGCCAATCCATTGAAGAGAATTAGTGACTTCACTCCGACATTCGAGTCACAGGTTCTAGGTGTCCTAAAATACACCCAAGAGGCAAGCAAGGCTCCAGTTAATCCACCAGTTGTATTTCTTCATTGTAAGGGTGTCTGCTCATTCAGCACGTGACCATCTCATAATGATGCTGTGAATCCAGCACTTCCCAGGAGTTCATTTTATCCAACAGCAGCCTAAGTGGATGACTCCTGGATCACTGTGGATATGGTCACTGCCTGCCCCCAACCCCTGAAAACCAGGCTGCTGACATCACTGCATAACCTTCACCATAAGTGAGGAACATGGGACTGGGATATCATAGCAATTACAGATACGTGGCTCAGAGACGGATAGGACTGGCAGCTTAATTTGCCAGGTATAGATCCTATAGGAAAGATCAAAAGTGGGTCAAGAAAGGAAGAGGAGTGGTGTTTTTGTTTAGGGATAACTTTATGGCTGTATTTGGGGAGGATATTCCTGGGAATACATCCAGGGAAGTTATTTAGGTGGAACTGAAAAATAAGAAAGGGATGATCATCTTACTGGGATTGTACCATAGACACCTCAGTCATCAATGGGAAATTGACAAACAAATTTAAAGGAGATCTCGGTTATCTTTAAGAATAATAGCATGGTTATGGTAGGGGATTTTAACTTTCCAAACATAGACTGGGAGTGCCATCATGTTAAAGGCTTGGATGGAGAGGAATTTGTTAAGTGTGTACAAGAAAATATGATTCAGTATGTGCATGTACCGACTAAAGAAGTGCAAAACTTGACCTACTTTTGGGAAATAAGGCAGGGCAGGACTGAGGTGACAGTGGGGAGCACTTTGGGGTCAGTGACTATAATTCTATTAGTTTTTAAATAGTGATGGGAAAAGGATAGACTGGATCTAAATTGGAGGATGGCCAATTTTGACAGTATTAGGCAAGAACTTTCAAAAATTGATTGGGGACAGATATTCGCAGGTAAAGGACCAGCTGGAAAATGGGAAGCCTTCAAAAATGAAATAACGAGAGCCCAGACACAGTGTGTTCCTATTAGGGTGAAGGGCGATGTTTGTAGGTGTAGGGAATGCTGGATGACTAGAGAAATTGTGGTTTTGGTCCAGAATAAGAGGAAGCATAAGTTAGGTATAAACAGCAGAAGTCGAGTGATTCCCCAGAAGAGTATAAAGAGAGTAAGAGCATACTTAAGAGGGAAATCAGGAGGGTAGAAAGGGGACATGAAATAGCTTTGGCAAATAGGATTAAGGAGAATCCAAAGGTATTCTACAAGTACATTAAGGACAAAAGGGTGACTAGGGAGAGAATAGAGCCCCTGTGTGTGAAACCACATGAGATACGGGAGATACTAAATGAGTATTTTGCATCAGTGTTTACTGTGGAAAAGGATATGGAAAATCAAGAAGGTGGGGAAATAAATAGCGATCTCTTGAAAAATGTCCATATTACAGAGGAGGAAGTGCTGAACGTCTTAAAACGCATAAAGGTGGATAAATCCCCAGGACCTGGTCAGGTGTACACTAGAACTCTGTGGGAAGCGAGGGAAGTGATTGCTGGGCCCCTTGCTGAGATATTTGTATCATAGATAGCCAGGTGAGGTGCCAGAAGACTGGAGTTTGGCTAACATGGTGCCACTGTACAAGAAAGGTAGTAAGGATAAGCCAAGGAACAATAGACTGGTGAGGCTGACATTGGTGGTAGACAAGTTGTTGAAGGGAATCCTGAGGGGCAGGATTTACATGTATTTGGAAAGCCAAGGACTGATTAGGGATAGTCAACATGGCTTTGTGCATGGGAAATCATGTCTTACTAACTTGATTGTGTTTTTTCAAGAAGTAACAAAGAGGATTAATGAGGACAGAGCAGTGGACATGATCTATACGGACTTCAGTAAGGCTTTTGACAAGGTTCTTCGTGGTAGTTGTTTAGCAAGTTTCGATTACATGGAATATAGGGAGAACTAGCCATTTGGATTACAGAACTGGCTTGAACGGGTGGCTCAGTGGTTAGCACTGCTGCCTCACAGCGCCAGGGACCTGAGTTCAATTCCACCCTTGGGTGACTGTCTGTGTGGAGTTTGCACATTCTCCCCGTGTCTACGTGGGTTTCCTTCGGGTGCTCCGGTTTCCTCCCACAGTCCAAAGATGTGCAGGTTAAGTGGATTGGCCATGCTAAATTGCCCGTAGTATTCAGGTGGGCTGTAGGGGGATGGGTTTGGGTGGGAGACTCCAAGGGTCAGTGTGGACTTGTTGGGCCGAAGGGCCTGTTTCCACACTGTAGAGATTCTATGATTCTATGAAGGTAGGAGACAGCGAATGGTGGTGGAGTGTTGCTTTTCAGACTGGAGGCCTGTGACGAGCAGTAAGCCACAAACATCGGTGCTGGGTCCACTGCTTTTGGTCATTCATATAAATTATTTGGATGTGAACATAGGAGCTAAGGTTAGTAAGTTTGCAGATGACACCAAAATTGGAGGTATAGTGGACAGTGAAGAAGGTTACTTCAGAGTACAACAGGATCTTGATTAGATGGGTCAGTGGGCTGAGAAGTGGCAAATAGAATTTAATTTAGATAATGTGAGGGGCTGCATTTTGGAAAGGCAAATCAGGGCAGGACTTGCACACTTAATGGTAAAGTTCTGGGAGTATTGTTGAACAAAGAGACCTTGGAGTGCAGGTTCATAGTTCCTTGAAAGTGGAGTCACATGTGGATAGGATAGTGAAGAAGGCATTTGGTATGCTTGCCTTTATCGGTCAGTACATTTAGCATATGAGTTGGGACGTCATGTTGCAGCTGTACAGGACCATTGATTAGGCCACTATTGGAATACTGCATACAATTCTGGTCTCCCTGCTATAGGAAGGATGCTGTGAAACTTGAAAGGGTTTAGAAAAGATTTACAAGGATGTTGCCAGAGTTGGAGGGTTTGAGCTATAGAGAGAGGCTGAATAGACTGGGGCTACTTTCCCTGGAGTGTCGGAGGCTGAAGGGTGACCTTATAGAGGTTTATAAAATCATGAGTGGCATGGATAGGGAAAATAGACAAGGTCTTCTGCCCAGGGTGAGGGAACCTAAAACTAGAGGACATAGGTTTAAGGTGAGGGGGTAAGATTTAAAAAGGACCTAAGAGGCAACTTTTTCATGCAGAGGGTGTTGCATGCATGGAATGAGCTGCCAGAGGAAGGGGAGGAGGCTGGTACAATTACAACAGCTAAACGGTATGTGGATGGGTATATGAATAGGAAAGGTTTGGAGGGGTATGGGCCAAACGTTGGCAAATGGGACTAGATTAATTTAAGATATCTGGGCAGCATTGGATGAGTTGGACCGAAGGGTCTGTTTCTGTGCTGTATATCTCTGTGATTCTAAGTGCACATGAGAAACTCATTTAAGTACCTTGACTACAGTGGAAGGGGTTAGCCTTAAGCAGCAAGGTCCTCTCCCTGAGTTTGAAAGTAAGCTAGATACTACACAACCTGGCAATTCAAAGAACTTGGGCATCAGAGCTGGCTGAGGAGAGATTACTTCCCTCAGAAGGATGACAAGAAGGAGCATCCAGCCCAGTATGAACATTCAGATTTGCCTTAATCAATGTGCGCATTTTATTATCCATTGTTACTGACGTTGTACAGTCTTAGTGTAGTCTGCATCATTCACCATGGAAACTCTAAACCAGCGTTGTCACTGTTACCATGCCTTTCAAAAGAAGTTCTCTTAAATTGGTATAATGTGCCCTATCACTCAAATCCTCTGGAATACCTCAATGTCCAAATCTCTGTTTAGTGTCTGATAAAATATTACTATGTGATGAAAGGAAGGAACCATGTGCTATGTGACTAACTGAAGAAGGTATAATTAAAACATTTAATGAGCTTGTTTAAGTCAATTATAGCATAGCACAAATGCAATGAGTACAGCATTAATCTTCTACTCATTGATGAAGTTTCAAATCATACCCCTGACACAAAAATATTTCACTGCACATATTTCTCCATGATCTTCTGTGGCAGGAGGTGTTTACATATCAGAAGCGTGTCTTTGAACAGCCAAGTCCAATGTTAATGAGGTTGCATTGAAGGGGACTCCAATTGCAATTGTGGACAGTGACCGGCATCGCTGGCAGGTGCCCGCCTTAGATTCCCATTTGAATTTGCCCACCAGACAGCCATCTCCAGCTCCAACTAGACAGAGGTCACTCAATAACCAGTGGTTCCATGATTACCGCACAACAAACATCAACAACTTGCATTCAAGCAGTGCCATTAACATAGTAAAATGTCCCAAGGTGTTTGACAGGGGATTATCAGCTAAGTATTGATATCCCATCTACAAAAGGAGGTGATACAATAGATTATCCAAAACTCAAAGAGACAGCATTATCACTGGTAGAATGCTGGTAATGTTATTGGTAATCCAGAATGTTATAGTCATGTTCTGGAAGCCTGGAATCCCACAATGGCAATTGAAGAAACATGATTTTTTTAAAAATTAATCTGAGATTAAAAAGATGTTTTAATGGTAACTACTGTCAATTGTTTAAAAACCTATTTTTGCTAATGTCCTTTGGAGGAGGAAATCTGATGTCCTTACCTGATCTGGCCATGATGAGACTCCAGACCCATAGCAATATGTTTGATTCTTCACCATTCTCTGAGCATTTAAGCAATTAATGCTGTAAAAACTCTAACCAGGCAAGACAGGGTAAACACAAGGAGGATATTTCCAATGACTGGGGAGTCCAGAACCAGGGATCACAGTCTAATGATAAGTGATAGGCCATTTAGGACTGAGATGAGGAGGAATCCCTTCACCCAGAGACTGGTGAGTCTATGGAATTCTCTGCGATTGAAAGCAGATGAGGCTAAAATATTGAATGTTTTCAACAAGGAGTTAGATATAGTTCTTAGGGATAAAGGGATCAAAGAACATGGGGAGACAAAGGGAACAGGGTACTGAGTTAGATGATCAGTAATCATATTGAATGGCAGAACAGTCTTGAAGGGCCAATGGTCTATTCCTATTTTCTATAGGATTACTATTTTCTATTTTCCATTTTAGGGATGGCAATAAATGCTGGCCTCAGCAGTGATGCCCACATCCCATGTAAAAAGAAGAAAAGAGGAATCATCATCTTATTGAAAGAGAAAAGTCAAGAGGTGGAGAGATTTAAGTTGGGAATTGCAGAGCTTAGGGTCCCAGGCAGCTGATAACACAGTTGTCATTAGTGGAGTGATTAAAATCAGGGATGTTGAAGATGTCAGATTTAGAGAGCACAGAGAGCACGAATACCTGTGGACAGGAGGAGAATACAAAGATTGTGAAGAGGTGAGGCCACAGAGGAATTTGGAATCAAGGATGAACTTTTGAAAAAGACAAAAAGACCACAGATCTGAAACAAACACAGAGAATGCTTGAGAAACTGAGAAGTTCAGAACTGAAGAAGAGTCATAACAGCCTCAAAATGTTAACTCTGTCTTCTGGCCAAAGATGCTACCAGACCTTCTTAGTTTTTGCAGTAATTTTTGTTGGAGAATTTTCAAACCCTTCTATAATGTATATGATTAGGTGCTTTTTCAAAAGAACACCAGCTATGATCATGGCAAATAGGTTGTTTTCGTTTATTATTGTTGTTCATGTAGAAGGGCCCTGTAAGGGTTACCACAAAACAAATAAGGTCAGGAATTAGAATCAGAGAGCAGTTATGGCACAAAAAAGACAGGTATTCTATCTGTTTTGTCCGTGCTGGTTCTCTGCAGACGATATTCTCTTGGTCTCACCACCTCTGTCTTTTCTCCTGCAAATCTATTGTCTTCAGACAATTAACTATTTCTCTTTTTGGTAGCCACAATTGAATTTGCCTCCACCACATTTTCCATGTCCTGACCGCTCACGGTGTGGAACGTGGTTTTCTTCATGTTGCAGTTGCTTCTTTTACAAACCGCTCTGTACTGTTGTGTTAATGTTCTCAACGTTTTCCTCAATGGCAATCTTCCCCTTTACTCTGTCCCAGATGCTTTTCAACACCTTTATCAAATCTCATCTTGATCTTCTCCAAGGAGACAGTCCCAACTTCACCTCTAACTGGAATTAGAGGAAGAAGGATAGGGTACGGGGACATAGAGAATACTTGACAAAGCTAAAGCCACCAATGTACTGATGGGATAAGTTGGAAGCATATTGACTGTAAGTGTCTGTTCTTTAAAAAAAACCTCTCCCTGTATCTTTGCAGTGGATGGCCAATGGAAGGAGTGGAATCCTTGGACAGATTGCTCAGTGACGTGCTCCAATGGGACACAGCAGCGAACTCGACAGTGTACAGCTGCAGCTCATGGTGGTTCTGAATGCAGAGGGCACTGGGCTGAAAGCAGAGAATGTTATAACACAGACTGTACAGGTGCGTGTGTTAGACTGTTCTGAACACTATTATTTCCATTGGATGCGGGGCAGGGACCTTGGCTGTGGATGGAGAAGGTGTGTTATATATATTTTCAAAAAGCAAAGAAATGGAGCAGAGGAGAACTTCAATGTGCATTTACTATTCACATTTACAGATAGAAAACATATTCATTGTAACTCAAGCATTAGTCCATGGTGCTTAACTACACCTTGTAGTAGCATGGTTGACCAGCAGAGGGAGAGCTGTTCTGAAGGCACATCTTCAACTAGTGATAACAGTGTGGAGCTGGAGGAGACAAGAGGCTGACAGTACAGGAATAGACATTGTGTATCATTTCGGTTGTCACTTTTATCATTTCTCTACATGCAGCACACAGCAAGACATCTAAATCCTCAAGAACTAAGGGTTTGACTGTAAATTCCTTGCAATTCACTCTCATACACACAACACTGTCAATCCCAATAGTATGGTAGTATACTTCAATAGATTGAACATTTTTAGCATGAATGTTGAGATCATTGGAAATAACAACTTAACATCCTAGAACAAATCCATGGTGTGGAGCAGCTGCTGAGATAATGCATTGATTGAGAAGGATGTAAGATCCACCTGGAAATGGGCACTAATGTTTCCACTGCAGTGACACTGGGGCAAATCTGTCTCCACTGCAGTGACACTGGAGCACATCTATCTACGCCGCTGTAAGATTGGAGCACAAGTGACAATGCTGCTTGGAAACAGGGGAAGGGTGTATCTGTCTAGTCTGTTGGCAGGGAGGTATCATTCACCCAGATTGCCACAGGAGAAGGCACATTGATCTAGACTGCTGGAAAAGTAGGGAATAACAGATTATCCTGCCAGGAGACATGAACAAATTTGTTTAGACTGTTTGGAGACCAGGAAGTACTGCATAGGCTGCTGGAAAATAGGCACATCTCTCTAGGCTGCTGACAGAGCAGGGAATATTTGCCACCATTGGAGACCCTTGGTCATATCTTCCTCAGTTGCCAAGAATCCTTACATTGGAAATGATAGCTGAACAGAAATGGTAACAATGCTCTGTAATCAGATGATACTGATCCCACCTCCAGCCCCCGCTGTACATTGCAATGTTTATAGCGAGAGTGTTTATGTCTAAACTTTTGTACCGAATTTAAAGCGTATCCTTTGTATACAGTTTATATATAATTCACTGACTAATTTAGTTTTGTTTGTACTAAACACAATGTTTCTCTTTGGCTTTGCTTATTTGATACATGATGTGGAGGTGCCAGTGCTGAACTGAGATGGACAAAGACAGAAGTCACACAACACCAGGTCATAGTCCAACAGGTTTATCTGAAATCACAAGCTTTCGAAGCACTCCCCCTTTGTTAGGTGAAGTCACCCGATAAGAGGCAGCACTCTGAAAGCTTGTGACTTCAAATAAACCTGCTGGACTATAACCTGGTATTGTGACTTCTGACCTTATTTAATCTTTGTCAATTTAACTTTGATCAGTTCCACGTCTGATGTAAACAACTCCTTTCAGCATAGGTTGAGTACCAAGGACCTGTTGTCTGACATTACTCAATAATTCATGTTACTGGAAGTAACTACTTTGCCTTATGCAATTAGACCCGATGAGCATTTTCTTTGCCCTCAACCCCATTGTAAAGCAATGTTTCAACACATCATTCAAACCCACTACTGCTAAGCTGAAAAATAATAAAATGTGACCATTGAAGTGATTTGATTTCAAAGGACAGTAAAGACAAACCTTCAAACCCAGTGAATGCCAGGCAGGAACCTAGTTATTATATTGTGAAAACCATAGCCTCCAGATCATTCTCACAGTTTCTTGTTTCAGTTGCTGAATCGTACATCCATTCAGCAGGCTTTGAGGTGCAGTGGGTAGCTTCCCTGCCTCTGAACAAGAAGCTCAGAGTATGTAGGACGCTCACTGTTTAGTTGTTTCATTGAAGTAGGTTCAAAGCTTTAATGCTATCTTTATGCTCAGCAACAGCAGTTTTGCAAACATCCATTGGCACTCATTAACCACAATTCTTGATACATATTAATGGAATATCTTATAAAGATGCTCGATAATTGTCAACAAAAATAAAAATAGCTGGAGAAACTCAGCAGGTCTCAGGAAGAGTCAGTGGAGCCAAAACAGCGATTCTGCTTTCTGTCCACAGATGCTGCAAAGTTTCTTCAACTATTTCTGTTTTTGTTTCAGATTTCCAGCATCTTTGTGTTTTGTTTACTGTATATTTTCATCTTGGCAGTAATCTCATAACAATCATTCATCGGTCAGGTTTCACCTCCTTACTTTTAATGCAGCTGCATTTTTATTTTGCATTTTTGTATTGAAGAGAATGGGAAATGGAATCCCTGGGGCCACTGGAGTGGATGCTCAAAGTCATGTGATGGCGGTTGGCAGCGGAGGGTCCGAGTGTGTCAGGGGCTGGCAATCACTGGAAAGCCTTGCGAAGGTCTTGGGGAGGAGATTCAGAAGTGTAGCGAACAGAGGTGTCCAGGTAAGACTGTTGGTTCTCTGACTATTTTTTGTAAAGTAATCTAACACCATAAAATTAGTGACTCCAACCTTGCTTAGGCCGAGTTTGATAACCCTCTCGCAACCCTACCATAAGGTTGTGAGTTCAAATCCCAATCCAGAAACTTGAGCACAAAATGATGCTGAATGCAGCATGGAGGGGGTGCAGCCCTGTTAAAGGTGTTGTCTCGTGTGGAGGGTTGGGGGTGTAAAATCATTGATGAGGTTGTTGACTTGCTCACCAAGCTGGCTTTTTGTCGTTCAGGCGTTTTGTCATCATGCTAGGTAACATCATCAGTGAGGCCTCCAATGAAGCGATGTTGTTCTGCTCCATTTGAAATTTATACTCACCTGTCCGTTATGGTGAATAGTGTCATTTCTGGTTTTGTTCTGTATGGATTTGTATATGGGGTCCAATTCTATATGTTTGTTGATTGCATTATGGGTTGAGAACCATGCCCATAGGAATTCTCGTGCGTGTCTATGTTTGGCTTGGGCTACTATGGTTATGTTGTCCCAGTTAAACTGATGGCCTTCATTGTGCAAGTGTACTGATATTGAGGAAAGTTTGTTGTGTCATTTTGCTGCTAGCTGATGTACATCAATTATGAAGGCTAGTTTCCTTCCTGTCTGTCCGATGTAATGTTTGTGGCAGTCATTGCATGGTATTTTGTAAACTACGTTGATTGTGCATGTTGTGGGAATGGGGTCTTTAATCCTTGTGAGTGTTTATCATCCTGTGACCACTAAGAATCATGGTAGCACACAAGCCCATAGCCACTCTACGACAAACACTCACAAGGAGTTTATCATGGAATTTATCATGCCGTTCAGTCCCTTGAGCCTGCTCCATTCTTCAACAACACCTGCTAACTCCATGCTCCTGCCAAGCCCAATAACCTTTCACCTCTTCCTTAAAAATATTCAAGGTTTCAGCTTTCATTGCCTTTTCAGGAAGAAGAGTTAGACAGACTATTGACCCTTTGAGAATAAAACTCATCTGTCTCAAAAGGATGGCGCTGATTTTTAAACAGTGACCCTAGTTCTAGTTTCTCCCACAAAAGGAAATGTCATCTCCACATCCACCAGGTCAAAACTCCTCAGGATTATGTGTGTTTCAATCAAGTTACAACTTACTCTTGCAAACTCCAGCAAACAGAAGCCTAGCCTGTTCAACCTTTCCTCGAAAGGCAATCCACCAAATCCAGGTACTAATCTAGTATACATTTTCTGAAATGCATTAAGTACATTTAGATCCTTTAAGTAAGGAGACCAGTACTGTCCATGGTAGTCTAGATGTGCTCTCGCCCACAGTCTGTTTAACTAAAGTATAACCTCCCTACTTTTATATTCAATTCCCCACATTCATCACATTAAGGGAGCTTGAGATAGCATGGGAAAATGGTGTTGAGGAAGATGACTAACCATGATATAGTTGAATAACAGAACAGTTTTGAATGGGCTAAATGCATACTCCTGCTTCTATGTTTCTCTGTTCCAAAGTCCCAACTATCCCCTCATCCCTGCACTACACCTCGCACTCACCAATTCACTCAATCAATCTGCCATCTAACCACTGACTTAGTCATCCCATCATCAACTTGTAATCTGTTGAAAATTGCATTGCGCATATTGTCCACTAGAAACTATGATACACACACAAACCAGCAGATGGAGTCTGTTAGGAGGATGAAATGAATAAAGAACAGATCTAAATTTAACAGCTCCAGCATTTCTAATTCTCTCTGACTGAATACATAACTGTTTTTGGCCCAGGGAAGTTATATCCATTTCTCATCTTTCTTACTCACTTAATTACAAGCCCACTGAAAGTCTCCAGATCTTTATAAACTTACAGGAATATAACAGCTAATGTCATAAAAAGGGGTATTCCTCTTCGCTGGATTTTTTTTTTTCTGGATCATAGCATAACAATCAGGATCAGCCAGGTGAAAGTTAATATAATAAACCTTCTGTGAAGCTGCTCTGGAATTGTCCACACACAAGTAATGTACTGTAAGAGGAGCACGGGGAAAGCAGTAGAGCAAGCATGATTTCAGTCCCCAGCACCCTCTTCTCCTTCACTCTCGATGCAGTTGACAAAAACTCAGCATCCATTTCATGCCTATCTCCTCTCCTCCCTCTCCAATGACAGCTTTAGTGGGCAGCGGTTGAAGCAAGGAGTGGGGTAAAAGGCAAGCAACCAACCAAGTTGGTATACCCAAAAATGGTCAGGGGCCAGTAACCAGCAGTGGCCACCAACTGCACTCTACCACCTGGCCTGCCCATTCTCCGCCCCACTCCCTCTGCCACCTGCATGTCCTAGCCCAGTACCGCTCCTTCCCCCTTCTTTCCTTTCACCTGGAAAACACTACAGTGCAGGGCCTACTCCACAGGCTATCACTTCTGTTAGCCTCATTCAAGTAACGGCTGAGATACTCTCCCAATTTAATACTTTCCTGCTGTTGTGCAATGTCTGTTTTGAACTTAGAGGAGGTGCTGGAGGACAAAAAGAGCACATTCTGTCAGAGAATCTAAGATCAGGGAGCATTCCAACAGAGTCACAAATTATCTGTCATGAATACTTTAGCAGCGGTGTACATATCCCCACGTATCTTTTCCCTCTGAACACATTCATGCACAGGAGCCCCAAGCTTCAGTCCCAATCAAGAGAGAAGGTTAAAAGCAGAGGCATTCAAAATTGTGATAGTGTAAAGAAGTGGCAATAAAATAAAAATAGAAAATTAATGGAGAAACTCAGCAGAACTGGCAGCATCTGTGAAGGTAGAGTGAGTTCCCAAACAAAACACTAATTCTGTTTCTTTCTACACAGATGCTGTTAGCTATGCTGGGTTTCTCCAGCATCCATTGAGTTTATTTCAAATTTCCAGCATCAGCTGCCATTTCTTTTATTTCATTAGCACATAAGTGGTAACATGGTCGGTAACCAAATATGAATAACAGATGTAAGGCCAAAGATCCAACAGAAGATGAGGATATAAAAATTACACAGCAAGTGAAAGAGGATTCAATAACAACTTCTCAATAAGATATTGGATAAAGACTCGATGAGAAAAAAATTCCAGAGGTGATGGGCAAGGAATGTATTTGACTTTTAACTACCCTTTGGGCAATTTGGGATGGGCAGCAAATGTTGGTGTAGCTAGTGATGCTCACATCCCAGGAATAGATTTTTAAAAAAGGAGCGGAACTCGATGGATTGCCTTTCCAAAGAGTGGGCACAAACATGATGGGCTGAATGGCCTCCCTCAGTGTTTTCTCATCCTTTGATTCTGTCAATTGTGTCAGATGCGATGAATTGTGGATAATGGTTTGCCCTTTCTTTTAGCACCCTATGAGATATGCCCTGAGGACTATCTGATGGCCATGGTATGGAGGAGAACTGCAGCCGGGGACTTTGTGTTCAACAGTTGCCCTCTAAATGCGACAGGTACTGTCAACACGCACCGTCATGTTTAGTTACCAGGCCTTGTAGGAAAAACACTTTTCAAAACATCCAACATTCTTCCTTCTGGAGGAGGAAATAAAAAGAAGATAAATATTTATATTTATTTAGCACATGTTAATTGTTTTAAGGACACATTATTTGTCAAATGATTTATACTGGATGAATGAGGATCAATTGATTTAATGTGGCACTTACATTTAACAGGCTATTGACTTTGTTTTCTTCCCTCTGCATTACTCTGCCAATGCTGTCATTCATTTCTGCTTTTCTCCGTGGTTTGCAGGCACCACTAGCAGACGCTGCACCCTTGATCGTAATGGAATTGCCTATTGGGAGCCACCCAGCTTTGCAAGATGCATATCAAACGAGTATCGATACTTACAACTTTCAGTAGGTGCAAATTCAGCTGCAGTGCTTCTTGCTCACTGAGACTAATGAGAAAACATAGCAGTCCTCCTCTGTATTTAAGTCAGTGATAGACAAGTATGAAAAATACTTAAAATCACCCTCAATTATTAAACAATTACAGGTCAGGATTGTAAAATAATACACAACAACTTTCATAGCAGAAGCCACAGTGAACTGGTTAAATAGACAAAGTGAATATTAAAGATGACATAGGAGTGGGGCTCTTGTGGGCACAGTGGCAGTGTCCCTAACTCAGAGACAGGAGACCAGGGTTTAAATCCCACCTGCTCCAGAAGTTTGTAGTAATATCTCTGAACAGTTTGATTAGAAAATGCAAACAATTATATTATTGTGGTGTTTAAAGATGATTAAAAGATTCAATGGGCAAATAGACTCTCTGTTGGGAGAGTCCAGGGCAAGGGGAGAATCTGTAAAATTCAGGCTAGGTTGTTCAAGGTGATATCTGCAATGTTCTCCCTGTCAAAAGTCTGCTAAACCTAGGAGGTCGATTGAACATTTCAAAACAGAAATTTGAGTTTTTTGTTGGGCAAAGGAGAAAGAGTTGCAGATTCAAGGCAAAAGATATTTTCCATATTGCACATCTCTAGAGCGGGTGGGACAAGAGGATCCTAGACCAGAAGTAGGGGCAATTCTACTGCTCTACAAGAACCTTCACATTCAAAGTAGAGATATTTTCAAATCATCTAGTTCAGAGATGTTATTACACATCTCAGGACTTGAACCCAGACCTCTTGGCTCAGAGATAGGGGCAGTACCATGCACCACAAGAACCCCAAAGATTCAAGGCAGGTAGAGGGAGTAAAGATACAGCTCAGCTGTGACTTAGGTGAATGGTGAAATTGACGAGAGATTGAATGGCATACCCCTGTCTTTATTTTCCCATGTTCTCTGTGTTTTAAACTCACCTACAGCTGGATGCCATTTCATGTAACCTCTAGAAATAGTTCCCAGTTGTTGTTTTAATTGTAGGACAATTACTAAACTTGACCTAGCTTCTCACCTGACTCAGATATTTCAGTTTGACTGCTGACAATTGTTGTTTAGAAGATACTTGGGTAGAAACTCCTCGTTTAAAGTGAGACAGATGGATGAACTTCCTGTTTAAAATGGGCCAGTCCAGGGGACTTGCTAAATTAAAGCCAAACAGAAAATGCTCAATGTAATATTTGGGAAAATGAAATAGAGTTAACATTCAAATATTGGCTTTCCAATAAGAGCTGGAATGTTGATTCTTTCTCTCAATTCACAAATACTGCCTGACTGTTTCAAGTGTACCACATTTACGGAATTTGCAGTATTTTTCTGTTATGATTGGAAGGACTTGTTATTTGGTGCAGATGAGGGACTTCCTGTTTGTGTCAGGCAGATGGAGTGTTTTAAAGTGGGACAGATTTTCCTGTACTGAGGGCCAGGGTAGCTGAACGCTTGGCTGCTAATGTAACTTGAGGGTATGCAAGAGGCCAGAATTGGAAATACACCATGGAGTTGAATTACACACTGGAGCACGCCAACAGAAATAGGCCATTCAGTCCCTCAAGTCTTTCCTGTCAACCAATTAGATTCTAGCTGTTTCTGTGTTTAGCTCCATTTAAAGTTAACTTGCTTGAGGCTCAAGTGTAAAGGTTTGGTGCAATGCTTTGTTTAGACTGAACTGCTACATAATAACAGGCTGAGAATTTTAGGTGTATTTAAACACAGTCACCTTGAACAATTCCTTCAATATATTTATATTTACTTTTCCTCTTGAAACATGAAAAGCTAACATTTTGTGTGGCTGGCTGAGTAAGCTTATTCTGTGACTGCTAAGAGGGCGGGTGTCATGTGCATGCACTAGAGGTTTGTGGAACAGGCAGACTATGGTATTAGTGTTTAACACTGACTTGACATCAGAGCTACCATTTTAAACCCTTTTACTGTATTTTATGCTCACTATTTAATACGTATGTCTGAATATGCATTTGTTAAGATGTTGGCGCTGTTTAAAAAGGATGATCGTCAGGCTACAGCTTGGCTACTGATTACTTCAATTGCCTTTTTTGAGTTTAAGGGAGCACTGAATGTTTGGAGGATCTCAAAAATGTTGGTAAAGTCCCCAAGGGATGATGTTGAGCACTGAATATATCTGAGTACACCATATGCTCCCAGTTGTGGAGATGTGCATTAAAACATGAAAACAAGAAAATGTAGAAAACATAAGTCATGAAAGGAGGCTATTCAGCCCATTATTTCTCTACTGACCAAAAGAGCTATCCAGCCTTATCACAGCTTCCAATGCTTGGTCTATAGGTTATACACCCAAGTATCTATGCAAGCTTTTCATGGCCCATTGTACAACTGAGCCAGTCAGGGTAACATGAACGTGGCTCTAGGTACATTCCCCAGAGGAAACACCATTCTCACCAGTATTCAGAAACTCTGGGGAGCAAGATGCTTTGTTTGGATTCCTGCATTGCCTGCTTGATCTTGCTCAGCTACCTAATGGTCACACAGTGCCCCCCTAAGCTATGGGGGTGACTACCTCAAAGAAATGTGCTATCCATGTTTCTCTAAGCCTCATGATCCCAGGTGCTGTTGAAGCTCAGACCCTGAGCTCAAGTAGCCTGACATGATGCCACTTTCTGCTATACAAGAAACATTTTGGAGTTCCCACATGAAATAGGATGTACATTCCACGAGACTGAAGTACCTCCACCACAAACCTAAGCAATGCACACTAGATACTAATCACCAGTTACACAAAAAGGTTTTGCCATGTGTTGCCAATGGCTTTTCCGCCAATGGAAATTTAGTTCAATTTGTAGGTAGATTGAGATTACTTGTTTACTTGTCTCAAAAATTATTTGCAAGTACATGAAGCAAAAAACAGCAACTGAATTCTCACTTGCTCCAAGTTCCAATCCATGGAACTCTCATTGGCAATGCGCCCACTCTGTGCAGTTTCCTTTGGATTGCTGTGATGGAAGCAGAAGAAACAGAGGGGACAAGCTCCTCACAGGGTGGGGTGGGAAGGGAGGAGGGTTCCCAGCAGGAGACTTTTTTTAAAAATTCATTCATGGGATGTGGGGGTTGTTGACAGGGAGACAATTTATTTTTCATCTCAGGTTGCCCTTGAGAATTTGGGACGAGCTGTCTTCTTGAACTGCTGCAGTCCATTTATTGCAAATAACCCATAATGCTGTTAGGTAGCAGGAATTTATCCCAGTGACACTGATGGAACAAAGATATATTTTGAAGTCTGGAAGTTAAGTGGTTTGGCTGGGTTTGTGTGTTCCCTTTGTATCTGCTGCCTTTGCTTTTCTAAATGGTAGCAGTTGTGGATTTGGAAGGTGTTCTCTAAGAAGTCTTGATGAATTTCTGCGGTGCGTCTTGTAGATGCTACACACTGTTGCTACTGAGCAATGTGAATGTGGCACCAGTTTAATTGGCAATTTTGTTCAAATGCTGTCAAGCTTCTTAAGTGTTGTTGAAGCTGTGCTCATCCAGGCAAGTGGATCCATCACATTCCTGACTTGTACTGTTACAAGTTTCCACAATCACTGGGATTCAACTCTGAATGGATCAGCTAGCAAGAAGATTAAGGGCCACAGCCACATGGATGGCAACTCGCAGCCACAGCCTCTGCCCTGTGCTTGCTAGTTTTCATTCCACGATATACCACACCTCTATTTCTATGTCATTAGTGCAGCATAGCCCCCGATGCATCTAACATGCTCCAAACCTCAGTGCAGGTACTAGATGTGATCCCAGATGACACTAGGCCCAACCATCTTTAGCTGCTTCATCGGTGACCTTACCTCCATCACCATCAATCAGAGTGGTATGGTGGCTCAGTGGTTAGCACTGCTGCCTCACAGTGCCAATGACCCAGGTTAAATTCCTTGTAGATGGAGGACAGGCTTTGGTGAGGCAGGAGATGAGTTACTCGCTGCAAGATTACTAGTCTCTGACCTGCTCTTGTAGCCACTATAACTATTTGGCTAGTTCAGTTTCTGATCAATGGTGACCACCAGAATATTGACCGTGAGGGAGTCAATAATGGTGACTCGATTGAATGTCAAAGGGCAATGATTAGATTTTCTTTTGGAGATTGTCATTACTTGGCACTTGTCTGGTGAAAATGTTACTTGCCCTTTGTCAGCCCAAACTTGGATTTTGCACAAGTCTTCCTATATTTGGACTCAGGCTGATTCAGTATCTGAGGAGTCGTGAATGGTGCTCAACATTGTGCAATCAGTGAGTATCCCCACTTCTAACTTTATAGAATTATAGAATGGCTAAAGAGTGGAAGCAGGCCATTTGGCCCTTCGAGTCCACACCGACCCACCCAGACCCATCCCAAACCTGTAACCCTACATATCCCATGGCTAACCCACCTAGCCTGCACATTCCTGGACACTATGGGCAATTTAGCATGGCCATTCCAAATAATCAGCAAATCTTTGGACTGTGGGAGGAAACCTGAGCACCCAGAAGAAACACATACAGACACAGGGAGAATGCATAAACTCCACACAGTCACTTGAGGCTGGAATTTAACCTGGGTCATTGGCACTGTGAGGCAGCAGTGCTAATCACTGAGCCACCATACCACCCTGATGGATGGTGATGGAGGTCAGGTGCTGTGGCCCTTAATCTTCTTGCTAGCTGATCCATTCAAAGTTGAACAGATAGGAAAGCAGGCATCTCACAGTGCCCCAGTGATTGTGGAAACTTGTAACAGCACAAAATGGAACTTACTTATCTTCTCTCAAAATGGAGAAGAGCAGGGAGAGGAGTGAGCATGTTGATTTGCCAGTTTAGTGGCTTCCCAATGGTATTAGGTTCCATCGAGTGCACACACATGGCTTTGTGGTTGCCTGTTCTCAATGCTGATATATACTGAATGTGCAAAAGTTACCATACAATGATATTCATTCATGCTCAATACTTCATGTTAATTAATGGTATTTGGTAAGTAGTGGGAGATGGTGATGTAGTGGTAATGTCAGTGCTTTAATAATCCAGAGCTGAGTAAGTGGGAGCCGTGGCAGAGTAACAGTGCTGGGGAGAATGAATACTGTACTCCTGAGAGAGGACAGCAGGTTTGAGTTCCACAGATTCACTGTCACTCCCCTCTAAGCACCTCCAGTAGTCTTGGTCATTTGCTGTAGGAGGACAATCTGCTGGATTGCTGCGAGACTCTGGAAGCAGCTTTGATCACAAGAGTCTGCAGCCCCAACAGTAGCAGTACAAGCCTATGAGGTGGCCAGGTCATACCTCATGAGTTCAGTCTGAGCATCCACTGCTACATTGAAACATTAGCAGCTTCTACTGTGATGAAAGCTGAAACATCAGCCACTGATCATGGTTGGGTCTGAAAGTGTTGTCATTGGAGTTGGCCATCACTTTTACACCAGAGAGGATGGGTTACAAGCTCTTTGAAGCCCTGTGCCAAGTAGCACTGTTGTCCTATATGATCCTTTTTGGTAACAGGCAGTTGTCTGACACTCCTGCCAAAGGACCAAACATTTGCACCAACTCCCTCTATCCTCTGCAGGAGGACCCATTGTAACGTTGTTCTCAGGAATGCTAAAACCCACACAATCCCTTCTCTCTGCCCCGGCCTGTTGCTCTTTGCCACTCTCTGCCACTCTCCAAGGTTCCCTCCGTGCCAGGATCCAAGTTTGTGGCTACTAACTACAGTATATCTTTTTTCCTCTGTTCATTCTCCCTCTAAACCTGTAAAGATGGCAAAATTGGATGGCCAGGCAACAGTGACTTTTTTTTGTCTCCCCATTCTTCCATCGGATGTTGTCTGTCCCTCATTGCCCTTGGGTGGCTTTACTGGCCATTTCAGCATCAACCAGATTGCTGTGGATCTGGAGTCATATGTAGGCCAGATGGGCAAGAATACGAGGTAAGAATGGCAGATTTCCTTCTCGAAAGGACATCAGTGAAACAAAGATTTATATGACGATTGATGATAGTTTCATGGTCACCATCACTGAGACTAGCTTTCAATTCCTAGTGTTATCATGCAAAATTTAATTTAAATTCCATTAGAGCTTTTGAATGGGATTCAAACCCATGTCCTCAAAACATTGATTTAGGTTGTTTTTTTAATACTAAACTAGTGATGTTGCCGTGACTTCACCATCTTTCCATTATTCTCAACATCTTCTTGAATATCTGAAATCCTAACTGCAGAAGGTCAAGCTTAGGCAAATGTATAGCAAGCTGGGTACAGTTACACAGTCAACAGATTGTGGAAGGGCATGCTGGTGTGGATCGGAGTTTGCACTAGACAGACAGACAGACAGCAGCAGCCATTGATGCTCTCAGTACTGTTTGCCATTTACCTCATTGACAACAGCCTCCCCCATTCCCCTCCCACCACACCCAGGGTCCCAGAATCATGGAGGACCCACTTCAGTGATAATTGCTGTGGGGATGGGAGGATTTGGTTCTTGAATTTGAGGTCATTTTGAGAGAGAAAGAGAGAGGGGAAAGAGATCAGAGACAAGGGCCAAAAGGTGGCTCCCAGTCCCACCATTAAGCATTTACTGTCATTGATTGAGGCAACCCGCAACCACCTGGCCCCTTCACCCACTATACCCAAGGTAACAAGCTGCCACAGTGTCATCAGCGGCGGGCCCCTTTCAGATGAAGATAAATCTTTTCCACTCTCAGGGTGAGTACATAGATGGCTGTAAAGATCAATGCAGCTAATCCCTTCTACCTACCCTTGGTCCATATCCCTCCATTCTTTGCATATGCTTATCTAAAGTCCCTTAAATGCCCCTGTCGTATCTATCTCCACCACCACCCCTGGCAGCACATTCCAGACTCCTACCACCCTGTGTAAAAAACTTGCCCCTCACATCTCCAATGAACTTTCTCCTTCTCACCTTATATGCATGTCTGCAATATTAGACATTTCAATTCTGGAAAAAAAAAAGATTCTGACCATCAACCTTATCTGTACATCTCATAATTTAGTAGACTTCTTTCAAGTCTCCCCTCAGCCTCTGCTGCAGCAGAGAAAACAAAAAGAGTTTTTCTATCCTCTCATTATAGCTCATAACTTCTAATCCAGGCAGCATAGAATAGAATCCCTACAGTTTGGAAACAGGCCATTTGGCCCATTGAGTCCACTTGTATCTCCAAACAGCATCCCACTCAGCACAATCCCCATCCTACCCCTGTAACCCTACATTTCCCATGGCTAATCACCTAGCCTCCACTGCTCCAGAGAAAACAACTTGCGTTTTTCTAGCCTCTCGTTATAACTCATACCTTCTAATCAAGAAAGCAACCTACTTCGGTACCCTTTCCAAAGCCTCTACATCCTTTCTGTGATGTGGCGAGCAGAATTAAATGCACTACTTTAAGTGTGGCCTAATCAAAGTTTTATAAAGCTGCAACATGATGTCCTGACTCTTGTGCTCAATTCCCTGACTAATAAAGACAAACATGCCATACGCCTTCTTTACCACCCTATCTGGATCAGTACTTGGAGCTACAATGAGTTATGGTGTTGTGGCCATGATGGAGACTTGGATATCACAGGAACAGGAATGGTTGTTGGATGTTCCACAGTTTAGATGTTTCAAAAGAAATAAGGAGGGATGTAAAAGTGGGGTAGTGGCATTGCTAATCATGGATGGTATCAAAGCTACAGAAATGGAAGTTGTCGAGGAGGGTTTGTCTACTGAGTCAGTATGGGTGGAAGTCAAAAACAGGAAAGGAGCAGTCACTTCATTGGGAGTTTTCTATAGATCCCCAAATAACAACAGAGACACTGAGGAACAGATTGGGAGGCAGATTTTGAAAAGGTGCCGAAGTAATAGGGCTCTTGCCAATGGTGACCTCAACTTCCCTAATATCAAGTAGAACCCCCTAAGTGCAAATAGTTTGGATGGAGCAGATTTTGTCAGGTGTGTCCAAGAAGGATTTCTGACTCAATATGTAGATAGGCCGACTAGAGGGGAGGCCATATTGGATTTGGTGCTTGGCAACAAACCAGGCCAGGTGTCAGCTCTCTCGGTGGGAGAGCATCACAACTCCCTGACCTTTACTATAGTCATGGAGGGAGATAAGAGCAGTTGGTATGGGAAAGTATTTAATTGGGGGAGGGCGAATTACAATGCTATTAGGCAAGAACTGCGGAGCATAAATTGGGAACGCATGTTCTCAGGGAAGTGCACGACAGAAATGTGGAGGCTGTTTAGGGAGCACTTACTACAAGTACTGGATAGGTTTGTCTCACTGAGGCAAGGAAGGGATGGTAAGGTGAAGGTACTTTGGATGACAAGACATATGGAACATCTGAATAAGAAGAAGGAAGCTTACTTAAGGTTGAGGAGGCAAGGATCACACAGGGCTGTAGTGGGTTACAAGGTAGCCAGGAAGGAACTTAAGAATGGACTTAGGAGAGCTAGAAGGGGGCATGAAAAAGCCTTGGCGGGTAGGACTAAGGAAAACCCTAAGGCTTTCTATACTTATGTCAGGAACAAGAGGATGGTCAGTGGGAGGGTAGGGCTGATCAGGGATAGTGGAGGGAACTTGTGCGTGGAGTCTGAGATCAGGGAGGACCTTAATGAATACTTTGCTTCAGTATTCACCAGTGAGAGGGACCTTGTAGTTTGTGAGGACAGTGTGAAACAGGCTGATATGCTCGAACAGGTTGATGTTAGGAAGGAGGATGTGCTATAAATTTTTAAAAAACATGAGGATAGGTAAGTCCCGTGAGCCAGACAGGATATACCCAAGGTTACTACAGGAAGCGAGGGAAGATATTGCTGCATCTTTGGCAATGATCTTTGCATCCTCACTGTCCACTGGAGTAGTACCAGATGACTGGAGGTTGGCAAATGTTATTCCCTTGTTCAAGAAAGGGAATAGAGATAATCCTGAAATTACAGACCAGTCAGTCTTACTTCTGTGGTGGGCAAATTATTGGAGACGATTCTGAGAAATAGTATTTATGATTATTTGGAAAAGCACAGTTTGGTTAGAAATAGTCAAAGGAAAGGTTGAGGGAGCTAGGGCTTTTTTCATTGGCGCAAAGATGGATGAGAAGTGACTTGATAGAGGTGTACAAGATGATGAGAGGCATAGACAGAGTGTATAGCCAGAGACTCTTTCCCGGGGTGGAAATGACTATTACGAGGGGGCATAATTTTAAGGTGATTGGAGGAAGGTATAGGGGAGATGTCAGAGGTAGGTTCTTCACACAGAGTGGTGGGTGCGTGGAATGTGCTGCCGGCTGTGGTAGTGGAGTCAGATACTTTAGACACTTTTAAGTGACTCTTGGATAGGCACATGAAAGATAGTAAAATGAAGGGTATGCAGGTTAGTTTGATCTTACAGTAGGATAATAGGCCAGCACAACATCATGGGCTGAAGGGCCTGTACTGTGCTGTACTGTTCTATCTGTGGGGCCATTTTCAGGGCACTCTGGACTTTAACCCCAAGGTCCCTCTGTATGTCAATGCTATTCAGGATCCTGCCATTAACTGTATATTTTGTCTTAGTATTTGATCTCCCAAAGAGCAGTACCTCACACTTACCCAAATTAAACTCCATCTGCCATTTCTCCACTCATATCTGCAACTGGTTTATATCCCACTGTATCCTTTGACAACCTTCTACACTATACACAACTCCAACTGCTTGTTAATTATAAATTTAATTCATAAGTGGTGATTTAGTGGCAGCTTCATTACAGTTAACAATAAAAGATTGACAATGGGCTTTCCTGCCCAGAAATTACTTCTGGCCATGGTGAAAGGGGTTCAGGTACCCCATCAATCCACCTCCTTTGCATTCTTTTTGCCATCTCTTTTCTATGGAGATCACATCAATAACAAGTTGTAGAAAAGTTTCCAGCAAATAAAAAACAGGAGACTTGAAGTCCAAATAAATAATTTAATCCCACTTGCCAAAATCTGGTTTGTAGTCCTGTAGGGTCACAGCCTCTGTTGTGTACATACAAGGTCTTCTTAAAGGTGATGAGGGATTTTTGCTTTTACCACCCTTTCAGTCAGTGAGTTCTATCTTCTGAATAAAAAATAATTCTACTCTTTTTCCACTATAACTGTTCTACCAATTACTTATGCTTACACTAATTACAATTATTTAAATCCATGCTGCCTGCTTATTGATATCCTTATGAACAGAAACAGATCCTTCCAATCCACCCTCATGACCGCTCATAATTTTAAACCCCTTAGTTAAATATCACCTTAACCTCCTTCAGTCTCCACCAAACCAAAGGCAGCAAATCCAACTGTTCCAGCCTGTGGGAGAGAGAGAGGTGGAGAGAGAGAGAGGTGGAGAGGGAGAGAGGGGAAGGGAAATATATTAGTGTGTGTGGCATAACATGGTTCAGTCATGTGCTTGTACGTATGTTTAGGATGTGAATGTGTGCAGCTTTCAATAACATTAAGCGCATAAGGCTGATGTGAAAGACATGAAGGTGAACTATGAATGTTGGTTGGCAGAGGTTTTTGGCATGTGAGTGGGGTGTGTGGAACAGTGGGAGTTTTTAGGATATGCACGTATTCACTGACCTGGACCGCAAGTGAGATCATTGAACTTCTTATGGCATTAAGTCCAGCTTTTTGACAGCAGAATGGTAACATTGGCTGCTGTGGCTGTTAGTTCTTCATGCCAACTCAGGCCTTGTCTGGAGGGATTCATACCCCCATGAGGAAAAAGAACCTCATTTCACTTGTCAACTTCTCACACCGAGGCCTCTGACATAGCATCCAAGAGCCTTCTAACGTGTACTGTAGTCTGAATTGTCATTTCTGTACCGGTCTTGAGGCCTTTACGTATCGTTAAAGTGTTTAACCATTGATACAACCAGAATGTGCCTCAACTTTCAGAGGTACAGGCTGTCTTAAAGTTGAGCAAGCTAACTTTGTGGTATGAGCCTTGTATATGCTTGGGCTTTGTTCTGAGGTTGTAAAACTATTCAGCAGTGCTGGTTGACCCACATTCAACAATCATGCCCAAGGAGGGAATTATGAAATGGGGTGCATAACCTTAAATGTAGAGCGAACACAATCAGAACTGATGTCAAGGATTACATCTTCACACAGAAGATCATGGAAATCTGGAATTTATTTTCTGAAGTGGTTGTGGATGTTGCAGACAATTGAAACTTACAAGACTGTAAGAACTTAAGTCTTGAAAGTTTCAACTGTCTGCAACATCAACAATTGTTTCAGGGAATAAGTGGCCAGATGGGTAGATACCTGGTAGATGAAATTCAATGCAAAGAAATGTGAGATAATGCATTTTGGTAGAAGAAACATGGTGAGACAATATGGGCTCGATGGGACAACTTTGAGGGGTGTACAGGAACAGACAGTCTTTGGGGTTCATGTAAATGATTCTCTAAAGGTGGCCAGGTAAATTGAAGCAGTTTCGAAGAAGGCTTATAGGACCTTTGGGTTTATGAATAGAGGCAAAGCATATAAAAGCAAGGAAGTGCTCCCGCACCTCTACAAATTTAGTCAGATCATATTTGGAATGTTGTGTTCAATTCTGGGCACCTTCTTTACGGAAGGATGTTAAAGTCCTGAAGAGAGTTCAAAAGGAGACTAGAATACCAGGAATGAAGGACTTTAGATACAAAGAAAGATTAGAAAGATTGTTGTCCCTGGAGCAGAGAGAGAGAGATGAAGAGGGGACCTTATTGAGGTATTCAAAATTATGAACAATTTAGACAGAGTAAAGAAGGATATTTTATTTCCAATGTTTAATATGTCGGTAACTAGGGGTCACAACTTCAAAGATAGCCAGCAAGAGAGGTAGGAGTGAGAGGAGGAGAAACTTCTTTTCACAGTTGCCAGGATCTGGAATGTGCTGCCTGGCAGAGAAGTGGAGCCTGATTCTATAGGAAGTTTCAAGAGACAGCTGGATATATATTCAAAAGGGATGAAGTTAGAAGGCTATGGAGATAGGCAGGACAGTGGAACTAGCTGGGTAGCTCCTTTGGGAGTGAAGGGTTGAATGGCCTCCTTCAGTACTCTAAACATCTGGACTTTTATTCAAGGGCAATGGAACAAAGGTGTGAAGATAGTATATGCTGGAATTCTGAAACAAACACAGAATGCTGGAGAACCTCAATAGGTCTGGCAGCATCTGTAGACAGAGAAAGAGTTAACATTGAGTCCAATGAAGAAAAGTTGTACCAGACTCGAAATATTAATCCCATTTCTGACTCCACAGATGCTATCATACCAGCTTGGTCTCTCCACCATTGGAAGACAGAATAAGGATATTAGTCAGACAGAATCTAATTGATTGCTGAGGCAAATTCAAGGGGCTGAATTGCCTACTCCTGCTCTTCCAAGGCAGCTTCCAGCAACTCTTAGCATCAAAACCTCAGCTGGCCAGGATTCGTACTCCTGCATCAGGCTGCACCACGCTTGTGTGCATGGACGTCTGGTTAGAGTGAGATCAAGTTCAACACTGATGTTCACCATTCTTAAATATCCAAACAGATCAAGGAAAAATCATGGTCACAGGGAAGAAGTGTAAGACAGAGACGAGGAGGGGACTCAGTAACTACAGGAAGAGTCACAGAAACATTAATGAGCCATATTATCCATCGATCCTATCAGTGAAAGGGAAAGAGGAAAAAATGGTCATGGAATATTTCTGCTACTGCATTTGATGTATGTGTTCCCTTTAGGTCAAGGAGCATCTTGCCAAGGGACAAAGGACACTGGCAGGTGAAGGCATGTCTCAAGTAACAAAAACCCTTTTGGATCTAACACAGAGAAGAAACTTCTATGGCGGGGATCTATTGGCATGTATTGAAATTCTTCGAAATGTCACTGATACATTTAAAAGAGCAAGTTATGTCCCTTCATCGGATGATGTACAGGTAACATCTCAATCCACTGAAAAGAGATATTATTTTGGAAATGTTATTATTGGAAATACAGGAGAGGCAATCTGCTTTCACTGGCTCAGAATTAATGTGATGAGTTATTCATAATTCCTCAGAGTGTTTGCGAACCTGGAGTCTTTGTGAAACAAAAGAAAGAACAGTTGCTAGAAATATTGGTGTACTGGTAATATCACTGCAGTACGAAACATGGGTTTGAATCTCAATATGGCAGATAGTGAAGTTTTGAATTTGATTTAAAATCTGGAACCAAAAAAAAGCTGGTCTAATTGTAACCATTGTCAATTGTTTAAAAATGCCCATCTGATTCCCTAATATCCTCGAGAGAAGAAAATCTGCTATTCTTACATGTTATTCCAGACACACAGTGATGTGGTTGACTTTTTGCCACCTTCTCAAATGGTTGAATAAGCTATTCAGCTCAAGGGCATTTGAATGATTTTATCTGTTTACTGTAAAAAAAACCCAGAGATGAGAGAAATGGTTGGATGACTGGAAGATTCTTGGTGTAGAATGACAAAACCGTTAGTGTAGGGAGGTGAGGATGAACATGACCGATGGCGGAAGTGGAGGAAGGGGGTGAGATGTGGGAGATAGCAACTATTCAAGTGATGAAACCCTCAGGAGTATGTCATGGAACTGACCTCAATGGCAATGACAATGTGGGTGAAAATTATTACACCCCCAAATGTCATTAGCCTGTGCACCTCACTGGGGAACACAAGTGACATGGAGCACAAAGAAAATCAAAAAATCCAGAAATAAGAATCACAGAATTATTATGGTGAAGGAAGATGTAATTCCACTAATCATGCCTACACTTGCTCTATTATGTAGTGCCAATCACCTCTCTTTACCCTGCTATCCCTGCGTACCATTACAATCCAAATTACCATCCAATTCCCTCTTGAATGCCTCAATGGAATCTGCCTCTGCCACACTGCAAAAACATGTGCAGCATCAGAAAGGGGAAAGTTTACATTCCAGGTATGTGCAGTAGATTCTTTCCTCTGACATTCGTTCCAACATGTCTGGTGCCAAAACAAAAGGCTGTTGACATCAGCCAGCCCCAGTCCCTAAGAAAAGGAAACTTGCCTCTTAAGACCATTAATAAAACTAATTTTAAAACCTTCATAATTTTAACTCCTCATCACTGCCTTCATTGTGCAGACAGCTTCCAATTTAGCTGTTGCTACTTCTAAAAACATTTACTCATAAAATTACCATCGTGAAAATAAAACAGAAACATCACAAATCATTTCAGCAACTAATTGACCCGCTGTCCATGATCTGCATTAGAGATATTTTCAAATCAACATCTTCAGAAAGATGAGAAATACATTTATGGATGTAGATTCTTGAGTCCAAATATCTAATGACAAGGGAGCAAAGGAGTGTAGAATAGCTTCTATGGGGATGAGCGAGGAACTAGTATTTGGCAAAGGGCCAGGATTCATCAGATTTTTACCCATTTAAGGTACGGCAGGAAATTGCACACTCGAGGGGCATTGTTTGGTCTTATACCCTTAAAATCTTTTCCAGATGTTGGTGGTATGTCATGCAGGCCTGGGGAGGTGCTTCCAGGTTGCTGAGAGCTGGTACAGGTTCCATTCCAGAACTTGTCAACACCACAGAGTACCTCCCTTTATTCATTCACGGGATAAGGGTGTCATTGACTAGGCAGCATTTATTGCCCATCCCTATTTGCCCAGAGGGCAGTTAAGTGTCAACCACATTGCTGTGTAATGTTTAGACACTCAACAAGCTGAGCGCTCTGCTAAATCTCTGCAAGTGTTGGCAAACACCTCAAAATATACACATGATCCTATTCTTACTATGTAGGATTAAGAAGGAAGGAGCAACAACGGCAACACCTGGTCCATCTCATTGGGCCAACTGACACCAAATGTTTAGTGCCTTAAATCTTTGGTGCAGTTCATTAATTCCTGGTCAAAGCCTGAAAATGAGGTATTCCTATCAATGCTTCATCACATTGCACAGTGAGTAGAACACACTTTGTAAATGTGGAATTGCTGAGTGACCTGCCTTTGAAACTCATGACTCTGCAATTTATCATTTATATACTAGAACTCAGGTCTGAAGATGTATCAGAAATATCAACTGGAATCAATTGCAATTTAGTTTTTGATAAAGACCATGTTTAATGGCTAAAATTAGCATATTGTTTTCATTTTGGAGGCATGTATTCATTTTCAAAGATTGGACTTATTTGACAGTTACTCCATGTCTCGTTCCTTTCTTCTACAGAATTTCTTTCAAATCATCAGTAACCTTCTTGAGGAAGAAAACAGGGAGAAGTGGGAAGATGCACAGCAGGTATTCCTTAACAATTTGCTTTTACATAGCACTTTTAATGATGAAATCCTTCTCAAGCACTTAACTGAAGAAATAGAAATGGGCACAAAAGGTGGGAAAGAGGATTGTGAAGAAGGGATCTAGGGAGGGAGTTCCTGTGTGCAAATGAAATCTATCAGTGAAGACAGAATGCAGATAGGGAACTGCACATGGAAATTTGTGCATCGGTTTAATTTCTAGTCAGGTGAGCTTTAATAGATAACATTGAGGACACAGAGATAACTGCCCAAAGTATCAGGTATTGAATGCATTGGGCTTGTATTCAAATCTGCAGTCTGAGAAATTATGTGCAGATTGTGATATTCACTCTGCTGTACAAGGCCAGTTGGCCAACAAGTACCACTACTCTTGCTGCCATTGTCACCATCCCCTGTTAGGCAACCCCCTCCCCCCCACCCCAGTATCCAAAACTGTATGTTTGTTATAGGGAAGGATAGACACAGGTGACTTCTGCACTGTCTACCTGCCCCTTTTTGTAATCACCCATCTATCTGCCTGAATCATGGGTGTGACCACATTTCTAAAACTCTTGTCTGTGATGCTTTCCACCTCCTATACGCTCCTAAGTGTATAATTACATGGGACCTCACACTCTCTACTTTCATATTTCTGGCCTTCCAACCCTTGTGCCTCACACATTCACCAGGTACTCCCCCTGCCCCATTTGTACCAATTCATGCGATCCACCCACTCACCCCCATGCCAAATCATCCATTATGCACCATGGACAATCTTTAGGAACTATGTTGAGACAAAACAAAATAAAGCTCTAAATATTAATTACAACTTCCATAATTCATGAAAATCATTTTAATCGCCCAAGCACTTAATGCCTTATCAAAACAAATTTCTATTCACAACCCCACATAAAAGACAACTAATCCTTTAATAAAAACCAAAAGAACTGTAGATGCTGTAAGTCAGAAACAAAAACAGCTCGGCAGATCTGTCAGCATCTGTGAAGAAAAATCAGAGTTAATGCTTTTCGTCCAGTGACCCTTCGTCATAACTGATGTTAGCTAGGAAAATGTGCGTTTATATGCAGAAGATAGGATGGGGGAAGGAGGTAAGGAGTAAACAATAGGTGGGGATAGAGCCCAAAGAGAAGAACAGTTAGACAAAGGAGTTGATAACGATTTGGATCCATTAATAACCACTTTGAACTGTCAAACTATAGGTTGGAATTTTCTACTGAGATAATGATGAATTATGGAAAGTAGTCTAGTATTAATAATGACACATTACCCCCTCAGATGTTGTCAATCAATAGCTATTATAAATTCTACAACGGGTGTTTTGCAACTCTCTCTGACATAGGCAGATCACGTTTTAACTTTTTAAGGGATGGGGATTTAATTGCCTTCATAGCATGATGGTTCTATAGACCTTAACTGCTCTTTTAGAGCCTTTATGTCTACTCTAAAAAAAATTGCAACTCTCACAATGTATATCAAGGCTCTTATTACTGTTAAAATAGCAGTCAGGTTAAACTCAAAACGGAGTTCAAATGGTCCTGATGTGTTTAGGATTCTCTTGTGTTTGAATCGTGCTCTGTTCCTTTTCCTCTACTGGAGAAAGTCAGATCTGCTGGAAGTAGAAACGGTACTTTCAGATCTAGCTCCCCCTCTCTATTTTGGAATGCCCACAGAATCTCCAAAATTCTGCGAAAATCAGATCCTTTGTGTCTACCAATGACTTGGGGGTTGGTGGGGTTGCAACTTATGACAAGACTCAAAGAAATTGTCTATGCAATAGCAAATAAAACCTACTTAGTAACAGAAGTACAATCTACTTACCAACATATGGCAAGTACAACCTATTGAAACAGCACATTGTAACAAATAATCTATTAAAACCACACTACAGAAAAGTTTATTTATTCAGAAATAGAATGAATTTCAGAGGAGTCAATACAAGCTACTGCAAATAATCTACAAAGTCTATTTGAAAAGGGGTATCTGATAGCTACAGCAAACAGAACTCAATTGAAAATCCTGAAAAATGGATTATATTTCCAGAATAATGCAGTGAGGAGAGAATAGCCACAGATAAACTACATATTTAACATCAATCCCTGTTCTGCACAGCATACATGATTGATGAGAGAATTACCCATTTATTTCCATCCTGGCAGGAATTATGAATTCACTATCTGCAGTCATGAAGTGATAAAATGGATGAAGGCAACAGGGAAAAAAATAAATAAATAAATAAATAAATCATTAAATCAGCCATTAACAGATCAGATGGCCCAGGTTAGCACTCAACAGGTCAGTGTATAATGACCAAAGAGGATTTGCTCAGGGCATATAGTTGCCATTGACAGCTTTACTCAAATAAAGTATTGATAATTTCCTCACCAATCAGTTCATATCCCTAGTCATTGCTTGGTTTGCATGAAGAACTAAAGGATTTTTTTCTACATTTTATAATGCAGTTGTTGCATCAAATATGAATGGAATATATCTGTATGTTAACTCAAAAAGTGAAAATGGTACCATTTTGCTTTTTTGCACAGGTCTATCCTGGTTCAGTGGAGTTAATGCAGATTATTGAAGACTTCATACATGTCGTAGGCATGGGGATGATGGATTTCCATAATTCCTACTTAATGACTGGAAACTTAGGTAGGTTAGATATAGATAACCTTTCTCTGATAGTCTCTGATGGTTAATTCCTTTGTTCAATCCCATTTTTACATAGTAGAATTCAGTTTTTCCAGCGTTTTTGCAATTTTAGAGAATGAAGCTGAGAAAATAATAATGTGAAACCAAGAAGTGGGACAGCAGTTAAATAAATACTTTGCATAATTCTTCGCAGAAGACACTAATTGCATTCCAAACTTACTAAGTAATCAAGGGGCAAAAGGAGGAGAGGAAACAAACGCAATAACTGTCACTAGATAGAAAGTGCTTAGGAAGCTGATGGGGCTAAAGACTTCTAAGTCCCCTGGACCAGATGGGATGTATCCTAGGATATTAAAGGAAGTAACTAATGAGATGGTGGATACACTGGTAGTAATCTTCTAAGAAGTCTTAGATTCTGGAAAAGCCTCAAAATATTGGAAAACTGCCAACGTAACACATTTATTTGAAAAGAGAAGGAGACAAAAAAAGAATCTGTGGTAATTGCAGGCTGGTTAGCTTAATATGTTATTAAGACAGGGGTGGCACAGTGGCTAGCATTGCCAGGGACCTAGGTTCAATGCCAGTCCAGGGTGACTGTCTGTGTGGAGTTTGCATGTTCTCCCTGTGTCTACGTGGGTTTCCATCAGATGTTCCAGTACTCTCCCACAATCTAAAGATGTGCAGGTTAGGTGGATTAGCCATGCTAAATTGCTCCATAGTGTTCAGGGACATGAAGTTTAGGTAGATTGGCCATGGTAAATGTAGGTTTATGGGGATAGAGCTGGGTCTGGTTGTTATGCTCTTTGAAGACTCGGTGGGCTAAATGGCCCCTTTCTGCACTGTAGGGATTCTACGATTCATTAAGGATATAATAGCAGAGCATTTGGGAAAAAACACTATGATCATGCAGAGACAGTGTGACTTCCTGTTGTGAAAATTATAAATTGTAATTTTATTAGAATCCTTTGAGGAGGTAGCAAACAGAATAGATAAAAGAGAAGCAGCAGATATTAATATATTTGGATATTAAGAAGGCATTTAATAAAGGTACCATGCATTAACCTACTTAATAAGATAAGAGCCCATGGTGTTAGAGGCAGTATATTAAAATGGATGAACACAAAGTTGGGCTAATGGGGGCATTTTCAGGATGGCAACCCATAACTATTGGTATGTCACAGCGATAGTGCTGGGGCCACATTTATTTGCAATAATTGTTGATGACTTGGATTTGAAGTGTAAATATATTGTGACCAAGTTTGGAGATGACTCAAAAATAGGTGGGAAGGCAAGTGATGAGGGTGACAGTAAGAGTCTACAAAGATAGGTTAAATAGGTGGACGAAAACTTGGCAGTTGGAATATAATGTGGGAAAAAGTGGTGTTCATAGATCATAGATCATCGAATCCCTACAGTGTGGTAAGAGGTTTTTCGGCCAAACAAGTCCACACTGACCCTGTTGTGCACTCTGGCAGGAAGAATAGGATACTAATTAAATAGAGAAAGCCTGCAGAAAGCCAAAGCCAGAATGATTTGAGTCCTTAAATCACAAAAATCTAACATACAAGTTTATTCGATAATAGAGCAGACAAATGGATTGTTGGCCTTTACATCAAAGGAAATAGAGTATGAAAATAGGGAGATCTCGCTAAAAAACTGTACAAGGCATGAATCATATCACAGCTGGAATTCTATGAATAGGTTTGGGCCCCTTATTTGAAAAAAAGAAGATATCTGGCACTGAAGGCAGTCCACAGAAGTTTTGCTTGAGGCATTATCATATGCAGAGAGTTTGAGTAGATTGGGCATATACTCATTGGAACATGGAAGAATGCGAGGTGTTCTTATTGAAATGTATAAGATTCTTAGGGGACTCGACAGTGTAGATGTGGAAAGGTTATTTCCCATTGTGGGACAACCTAAACTCAGAATAAGGGACAAGCCATTTGCAACCGAGATGAGGAGGAATTTCTTCACTCAGAGAATTGTGGATCATTGAAATTTTCTACCCCAAAGGACTGTGGGAGCTTACCCATTGAGCAGGTTTAAGACAAATCAATAACAATAACTGACTTCTTGTCTCTTTTTTAGCAACGGATATGAAAATAGCAAAGTGGTTTAGGGATAGATGACCACCCATGATCAAGTTGAATGGTGAAGATGACTCAAAGGGCTGAATGGCCTTCTCCTGTTTCTATGTTCCAATGTTTCCAATGATTTATGCACATACTGTTTACTTCTGACTTCCTTTGGAAATGTTAAGGAAACTTGTTTAATGCCATTCTGTGGTAAAGTCTATTTCTTGTGGTCCCTTGCTGATGAGTCATCTTTTAGACTTGCTTCATAGTTATAAAATAGAGGGATATAGTGTTGGAAAATGATGCATCTTTCTAGTTTTGGAGCAAGAGATTTATCAAATGGAGAGGCCAGAGAAGCTGGGACTAGCACTATCCATTAGGAGCAATGACAGTTAAGGACAAATTTAACAAATTTGACAGAGAAAGTAAATAAAACTGACTTCCCAGTTCCAAGGTAAATGGCAAAAGAGCCAGAGGCGAGAATTTGTTTTACAGATATCAAGTTGGTATGATCTGAAATGCATTGCCTAAAAGGGAAACAGATTCAATGATAACGTTCAAGAGGGAATTTGAGTTATTCTTGAAAAGGAAAACAAATACAGGGCTATGGGAAACTGCAAAGAAGTGGGACTAATTAGACAGCTCTTTCAAAGAAAATTTTCAAAGGCTTGATGGACCGAATTGTCTAATTTTGTACTGTATCATTCTAAAATGCTATGATTCCAAGCTCTACTAGTTCACATGTAGTAATGTACTATGTAAACATACTGTGTAAACGTCCTGCAAAATGGTTCAGACTCAGTTTCCCACTGCAGGAGATTTTTTTTTAGTCTGAGTTAATTTAGTGCTTATTCCCAGAGATGAAAAGCCATAACAAGAATCTTCCTAGCCAATCCTGGTAGAGAATTTCACACAGCAGTGATGCTAACCGGAGGCAGAGGTCTTAGCTCTCCCACACGTTTGATCGGATAGACGATGTCCGATATCCCTAGACAAATTGGATCATATGTTCCCTCTATCCAGTGGGCAACTGGTGAAACCATGCAAATAAAAATTATGGAAACCTTGTTTTACTGAGTGAATCCCTACAGAATTTCACAAATCATTGTGTTTGTCGAAACAAACTGATCATAACTTTCACACAGTGTTCCTACGTCCCATGTTACTAAATCTATCTTTACGGTCCAGTTTTTGACTTCACTGTACCTTTTCACTGGTATTCCCAAATACCATTCTCATCTATCTCCCAACTGTATCCTAGACTTTATCCCTGAGCTGTCATGGTGACTTGCTCAAATCTTGGTTTGCTTCCACACTCTTTCACCGATCATCCCTGTGTTCATTTAACTGCTTTATGTCCTTGTCCAGCAGGGTCTCAATGTTAAAATCCTCATTCTTGTTTGGAAATTCTTCCAGGATGGGAATCAACATGGGAAATACATCCATGTTACATCCTCAATCAACAATTTCAAATAGGAAACACTACAGCAAAGGATGGAGAATATACTGACCATCTTGTATAAAATATGAAATGGACTAATGGGAATTGACAGAGTGCCTGATGCTTCTGGCAATGTCAAAATAAGAGGCAGTTGTCTACACATACTGCAAAGACCATTGGTTTCCAAGACTCTGTACTAACAATCTTTCTTCCCAAGGACAATCCAATAATGGAACTAATTGTTAAAGGAAATAATCACAGCCTTATCACTTGAAACCTTCAAGACCTATCTTTCGATTATTTCCATTCAAAAGTTTTCATATCAAGGTTACCATTTCAATGGGACATGTCTGGTTTAGCAAATGCCACCAACTTATAGTAGTTTGTGATGCTGATGCAGCTAAGCAAAAACAGAAGACCCAATGAGTAGTAAGAGCTTCACAAGTCTTCCAGACATGTGTCGTGCTATACACAGCACATGTCACCACCATGTTTCTTTGCATGTCATGCTGCAAATGCTCTGTGAAGTCTGTTCTGCCTTTCTTTGTTCTCATTTACCTGTGCCTGCTCCCTACCCATTCCATCTCTGTCCAACCCAAGCAGGCCTAGACTTTTGTTGATTTTCCCTTTGGAAAAGGTCCTGTTGCCAATTCTACAGATCCTTGTGATCTAAAAATTATGTTTGCCACTAGTAAAAGAAAGAGCATTTTCAATATTTTTCACCTTATTGGCTGCTTGTAAATACAGTTAGCTATTGCAATGAAATTGATAAAAAAAAGTAATAAAATGGAAAGTTTGAGAGTGGTGAGGAAACTATAACGTAGTTTTCGAAGATTTAGAATCTTGCTTTTCTTGTTAATGAGTGGGTTTCAGATTTGGTACAGGCTGATCAAACAATGGGTTAGATTGCCGGCAATGAAGCTCCGAAACTGATCGTATCCTTTTCCTTCAAGATGTTCTTTTCTTTCAATACTTCACTATAGTGATGCTGGGGAGGTGTTTGAGAAGTTGCATGTTGAATATTGCTGAAAGGAGAGACAAAGTCAAAGTTTTTTTTAAATCTTGTACACATCGGGACTAGCTTGCAAGAAATCAGACTTCGAAAAGTAATATAATTTTTTATAGCATGAGAAGAAGCAACTGATTGGTTGCCCCAAGGTTGGCATGGAGATTCGTCAGGTTCTGTTAACTGTCAATCTTAGTTAACTGATTCACCTCAGACTAGATATTATAGATATTATACCATAGACAAAGCATCTTTTTGACTTTATGCCTGTATCCTGTCACTCATGGGTTTACTGCAACATCGAGCATGAGGGGATTTTTTTTAGACACATCTTGGGAATGGTGTCTGTGGGAGGCATCAGGCCAGGTAGCAAGAGCAGGGATGCAAAGATGGATAAATATTCTGGAGTTTTGTCTCTCGGGAGTATTTCTGCCTTTCCCTTAACTGATTTATCAATGAAGTCCTTGATATGCCCGTGAATGAGGTTAATGCAATGGACTAGGTTGCATTTTCCCATTTCACGTCTCCGTATATCAGATACATTTCCTGTTTCATCAGCATCTCCTCCTGTTCTCATCACCAGTGTAATTAAACACAGATTTGCTTTTTATTGAGGATATAAATTCAAATAATGTAATTAATTGCATCCTGGATGACTTAGCTCACTGATGGGAGCAGGACTGAGTGCATTCAAAAGCAATGTATTAGGTAGCTAGATTGGCAGTAAATATATACTTATCATCTCATAATATTTCTCTCTACCCAGCAGCCTTAAGGTGAAGCCAATGTTCTTTATTGGAGGTTGTGTTCAGTTGGTAGTAATGGTGCGCTGCAGAGAGGCAACTAATTGTCAAACAAACAAACCCAACAAGCAAGATTCAGGATGCATTAGCAACCCAACAAGTTTGCAAGCGTTTTCATAAAGAAAGCTGTATCACATCCCACAATAGTAAACCACTTTCATAAAGCACCTATAGTCTAGCACAAAGTCCCAGGGTGTTTCACAGGAGGAATTACCAGGCAAAATTTTACAGGCAGCCATTTGGCAAATATTATGAGAGAGGGCATGCTTTCAGTTTGGGTGGGGGGTGGGAAGAGGCGGTGAGAGAGAGAGAGAGAGAGAGAACAAACGCGAGAGAAAACGAGAGAGAGAGAGAAAACGAGAGAGAGGCAATGCCAAAGCTTAAGACCTTGGTAACTGAAGGTACACATTCCAATGATAGAGCAATTAATACCGGGGATGTGCAAGAGGTCAGATTTAGAGGTACACAGATATCTTGGAGGTTTTGTAAGGCTGGAGGAGATTACAGAAATGGGTAGGTTGAGGCCATTGAGAAATAAAATCTTTTGGTGAATGTACAGGTGCAGTATGGCCCAAGTAAAGCGCTTTTGCCTCACCACTCCAGAAATAATAAAATGCACTGAAGGACAGATAAATTAATGCAACAGAAGCAGCCACAGACTGAACTGGAATGGCCCAGTAGGATACACAATACTGGACACTAACATGAACATTCAATACAGAGTGAACAAAAAAAATATATATTATTTCTTCCACAGTACAGGAAATATCCCTAACTCCACTTAATTATCAATGTGTCAACCATGCTAGTGCATTTTTCTCTCTGATTAAGCTAGTTTCAACAAATAATAATGATGCACACAAAGTGGAAACCAATGTAATGTGAAATATTTACAAGTGGAATGTGATTCTAAAAACACCACTGCCCTCTTTATGCATTTGATGAGTCTTTTCTTAATTGGTAATGAAGTTGGGTAGGAAAGTTGTGGTTGTGAAGAGGAGGATCCAGTTTGGCCAGGAGGCTCTTTTGTAGCCTGTTCCTACCTGCTGCATTGTCAGTTGAGTCATGTGTATCCCCCAATCATCATAACATTGTAACCATGTAGGAAATAGGAAAAAGCAAGAGAGCACCGGTGGCACACTCCTTTGGCTATGATGTGAGGAATAACATTGTTGACAAACTTTTTCCACACACCCACACTTGGAGCCAGATGAAAGCATTGCAAGTAATGTTGTCTTTGGAGGGCACAGCCCTGAAAAGATCCTGATGCTGATCTATATAAGAATTACAAGAATCTTTTCAGTGTTTCAAGATTGCTTAAGGATCCTTGATCATATAATCAGTACCCAGAAAGTTGATTCAGTATCCCAGGACTTTGGAGAATAAATGCCCTCTTCCATTTCTTTAATAGGTCAATTTGAGGCCCACAGATGATTGATGAATTAAGGGTGACAGAAAATTCAGTGCTTCCAACAGGCAAATGTGGATTGGTGAAACTATTGAATTAAGTACATGATTGCATTAAATGGAGTACAGCTTCCAGCAGAAAGTACTGAATTTATTCTGAGGTTTCCGTTTAATTACACCCCATCATAAATGGCCTGTTACACTCTGGAACAGAATCAGTAACTAGATTAGGGAAATTTGTGTAACAGATTGCCCCACACTAAGTAAAACTGCTAGATTCTCCAGGTGGACATTCAGCAGGATCCACTTGCAAAAACAACACATTCATCCAGTGCTTGGCCTTCAGAGTATTGGCACTGAGATTGCAGGGTGGGCTTTAAAATCTGTCAGGCTGGACTATCTAAAACAAAGCTGAGGAAATGTGAAAAATATTCAATTACAACCTTATCTTTTTGGTGGTGGTAACGTTGAAGGAATGCTGTACTGCCAGAAGTGTCATCTTTGAACAGAAGCAGCATCTGCCCTCTCAGATGGACATAAAATTTTTGTTGAAACTATTCAGTTAAGAGCTAACAGATTATGTGGTTATTATTACATAGTGGAGCTGCTGCATTTTCCTACACTTAAACTATGATCACACTTCAAAAATATTTCAGTGGTTGCAGAGCACTTTGGGATGCCCCAAGGTTGTGTAAAGTGCTATATAAATGTAAGAACATGGGATTGGTAACATATTGCATGGATTGAAAATTGGTTGACAGACAGGAAACAAAGACTGGGAATAAATGGATTTTTGTTTGGATGCCAGCCAGTGACCTGTGGTGCATCAGTGCTTGGATCCTAGCTTTTCATGATATATATAAATGACTGAAATACAATATTCCCAAATTTGCTCATGACAAAACTAAGCAAGATTGAGAATTAAGGATACAAGGATGCTTCAAAACTAGACAAGTTGAGCGAGTAGGCAAATATGTGTCTGATACATTACAATATAACTAAATGTGAAGTTATACACTTTGGCATGAAAACAGAAAGGTAGAGTATTATTTAAATGTGGATGTACAAAAGTATCTGGATGTCCTTGTATGCCAAACTATGAAAGCAGGCAGACATGTGCAACAAATTATTAGGAAGGCAAATGGTCTGTGGCATTCATTGCAAGAGGATTAGTGTTCAGATGTAGGGGTGTCTTACTGCACTTATACTGCAATTGGTAAGACCACACCTGCAGTTTTCGGTCTCCCCACCATAGACGGAATGCAACGGAGGTTCCCTAGACTGACCCCAGGATAGCAGCGCTTACCTATTAGATGAGATTGGTTTGACTGGAGCTGTATTCACTAGAGTTTAGAAGGATGGGAGAGGATCTGATTGAAACATAAAATTCTAAGAGGGCTGGACAGACTAGATGCAGGGAAGATGTTTTCCCTGGTTGTAGGGTCTAAAACCAGTGGTCACATTCTCAGGATATAGAGCAGACCATTTAGAACTGAGATGAGGAAAGATTTCATCCTCATTAAGGGTCGTGAACCTGTGAAATTCTCTACTGAAAACTGTGGAGGCCAGGTCAGTGAATATATTCAAGAAAACGATAGGTAAATTTTAAATTACCTAAAAATAAAGACATCAAGGGATATGGAAAGAAAGCAGGAATATGACAACGAGAGAGGAATAGCAATGGTCATATTGAATCATGGAACAGGATCGAAGGGCCAAATGGCCTACTCCAACTGCTGTTTCTATTCTAAGTTTATTTCCTTCTCATGTGGCAGTCCGTTGCATTAGAGACAGTGCAGAGGACATTGACTCAACTGATTCTTGTGATGGGGGTTTGCCTTATGAGGAATGGCTGGCCCTGTATCCATTTTAGTTTAGGAGAAAGCAAGAGGTGATCTTACTGAAAGATACTGAAAGACTTCCTGAGGGAAATTAACAGGGTGGATGCTGAAAGGATGTTTCCCCTTGCAGGCAAGACTAGAACTCGAGAGGATGCAGTTTAAAAATAAGGCAGTGACCATCTAAGACAGAAATTTGGTATTTTATTCTGAGTTTTGATGATCTATGGAATTCTCTTCTCCAAAAAGGCTGGATCATTGAATATTTTTAATGAGATAAATTTATGTCTGACAAGGAAGTAAATTTTATAGGAGTTGGCCAGGAAAGTAGAGGCCAGAATAAATGCAGCCATGATGTTACAGAATGGAGGGGCTGAATGATCTCTACTCCTGCTCCTAGTTCTAATGCTGTCTGTCAAAAGTATATTCACTTTCCATTATTACATTATTCACGCTTAAAAATAATAACTAAAGACTTGCAGAAGCAACTGCATAAAATTCCATGCTAGTTATTTTACCTGCTTTGAGCTCCCAAGAAAAAAACAAAGGGAATATAATTAATTTCAAACTGCTTGAATTGGTGTCTTGGCTATGCCATTCATTAATATTTATCTTTCTGAAGGGGAGCCAAGCTTGAACCAAGCATTTTATTTCATTAATGTGGGCTCATTTCAATCAACAGAAGTCACCATCAATTAGAAGACCATTGTGTGCTGTTGGAGTGGATTTACTCGAAACAGATAGTGTCTCAGACCTTACCTGAACCCAACTCCCTACTAGATCTGGCCTTTGAATTAAAACAGGGAGCACGAGTCATGGGAACTCAAACAGCTTTCTAGCATCCCTGAGCCTCTTTGACCAGGTTATTGGTCAAGTATTCATTGGTTCATTGTCAAGGGGTTAATTATCCCACTCTTGCCTACCCAGGAGTATGTTTCCACCATACCTCAACACATTCTGTTCTATCTGCTGTGCTGGCTTGTCTGTCTTAGTCCAGTAGGCACTGTGACAATTGGAGCTGTTTTGATTGGAAGGCAGATAGAGAAAAGACTTACGCAGTTGGTTGCCAACTGGTCACATTCACTTTAAATCTACACACAAAGTTAAAAGAGGAGTGTGTACAGGATATAGGAAAATAAAAGTATATATATTTGACTATTGGGTGCCCTTGGGATATAAAGGTTTAACCTAAGACCACAGTGGTTAGTTGTTATCTTTGATGCAGTCAATGGTAGTGAATATTGAAGGTATTTTTAAGTTTTTGGATGTACCCTTTCCAGTCGAAGCTGTCGTCAACCTGGGCACTTAAAACTCGTCACTGTATGATCAGGTGACTTGCAGGAATACAGGAACAGGTGTAAACCATTCAGCTTATCAAGCCTGGACTATCATTAAATATGATCATGCTTGTTTAAATGTCCCCATAACCCATTATGTCAGAGATAATCAAAAAATTATCAACCTCTACTTTAAACATACTCAAGGACCGAGATGCTATAGCTCTCAATGGTAGGGAATTCCAAAAATTCACCAAAGAAAGAAAAGTCTCCTCATTGTGGTTCTAAATGGCATGCCTCTCATTTTATATCGTACCCTCTGGTTGTAGGCTCCCCACCAGGGAAACAACTTCCCTGCCCCCACCCTGTCTATCCTTTTAAGTACTTTAAGGTTTCAATGAGATCATTTGATTTTTCAAAACTCTAGAGAATACAGGCCCTGTCTGCCCAAGCCCTCTTCACAGGGCAGTCCTACCATCCTTTGAACAAATGTAGTGAAACTTTGTTGCATTCTCTGTATGGCAATAATATCCTTTCTGAAGTAAGGAGACAGAAATTGCACACAGCATTCTAGGTGCAATCTAACTAAGCTCCTTCAAAAATGAAGGAAGACTTCACCACTCCTGTACCAAAATCCTCTTGTGATAAAGGCTAACATTCCACTAGTCTTCCTAATAGCTTGCTGTACCTGCACATTAGCTTTCAGTGACTTATTGACAAGTAGACTAGGTCTCTTTTTACATCTACACTCCCGATCTCTTACCATTAAAAGAAATACTCTGCTCCTACCAAAGTGGATAACTCACATTTTTCCCACAGTATATTCCATCTGCCATATTCCTGCCCACTCAGTAAGCCTATCCTAATCCTCCTGAAGCCACTTTACGTCTTCCTGTCAACAGACATCCCCCACAAACTTCATATCATCAACAAATTTGACAATATTGCATTGATCACTACCTTCAAATCATTGGCATAGATTTCATGAAAATCTATTGCGTACCCAGACAAGCACAAATCAGCCCAGAGGTGCCCTGTATGGTCCCTGGTATTGGGCCTGAACAGATAGATAGGGGGATATCAACATGCCACCTTTTGGGCAGGAACCTGGAGGTCTTCCTGGACAAGGTGCTGCAGGGACTGGAGTTACTCTTCTTCTAGGATCAACAATGGAGGTCATGGCATCAGACCATGCAGTCTGGTCCAAGATTACCATCCAGGTTACAGTAGTCTCAGGCATCTGGAAGAATGCCCCACACTGTAATAGAAGGTCTTTTTCCACTTTCAGTGTTAGTGCCATCATGTTTTTCCAATACCTTACACTTGTTATATTTAATACTGTTCTCACATCCTATTAAAACTCATGCTCTACCATTATTTCCTGCAACATCTTCCTGCATTTGCTGTTAACTAACTTAAACCCCAACACCACTAACCTTCCCATGCTGCCTACTCATTTGATCAGGATAACTACCCACTTGCACTTAGTGACAGCTGTATCACCCACTTCTCTTTCCCATGATATTTACCTCTCTCTCAGTTCAGGAGGAAGCCCCCTAGTACAGCAGAAAGAGTCAAGATGGGGGGGTGGACTTCCCAGAAATGGCTCCTCATCCCTTTTGAAGGGAGTAGCTTGACTGTGACTGCTCTACATGATTGACTGATTTTTCCCCCAAGTTCTGGATTGGTATTAGAGGCTGCCTTTAAACTTACGTGCTCAGCCCCACAACCAGACGCTATTCCCCTTTGATTTGATGGAAGCCTGCTGAGAACCATGACAAGCTTCCTGTTTTTGTGGCTGCACTCACTGGCATGGAATACAGAATAAA
>NC_063336.1:76130667-76200881 GCF_021869965.1 Rhincodon typus | reverse complement strand
GAAAACACAGCTCTCTTAAATAGTCTCTGAACTGACCATAACAGGCCCAATGGTATGTCATAACATGTCTGAAGTGATCGATTTAAAGAGAAAGTCCAGATTTTAAGCGGAAAGTAAAACAGCATTGTGGATGCTACCATCAGTCTCTTAACCACCAGCCAAATGTTCTTCAACGGTTTGGTTTGAGGCTGCCAGTCTGCACAGATTTGAGTCCACTTCCATATTCTTGGTATTTTTCATCAACCTGTTCAGAAGCTTATGTCACATTTCTGGAACAGGTGAAACTTTGAACCCAGGCCACCTCACTGAGGTAGGGACACAACCACTTAGCCACAATGGCGGCTCACTGTCTCCTTTCCCTCCCATCCCCAACACTGCCTGGAAACCCTTCAGAGACTCCTTGATGTGTCCTTGCATTCAGAACTGGAAGTATAAACTAAATTCTTAGGAGTTTGGTTCCATTATTTTTTGCCCTCTTCCCTCTCTTCACCCTATCTAGTATTTTTAGGAGATACCTAGAAATTTTCTCATCGCAATGAGGTGTATTTGAATGTGGTCACAATTTGATGAATGGAATCAGTGCTCCCTAAAAGCAATGGAGTGCTGCAGGACAGAGTTCATTTTAAAGTGATGACAGTGCCATAACAGATTAAATGAAAATACATGCAACCAGTTCAACAAAACAGTCTAAAAATTCCCACTGATTTTATGGTGGTTCAATTCATTTTTACCAGGACAATTTTTTTTATAAGCTGTTTATCATGATTGAAGTTCACATACTACAGCCTCCATTTTGACAGGGATTATTCTGATAAGTGAGCAGCCACTGCTCCTGTGAGAAAGTGGACTCCCAACTGTTCACTGTTCAGGAAGGCCCTGCATCCAGATGATTCTACCCACGTCCATTTATGCAGTGTAGGAACAAATTAAAAACGTTGTATTCAGTGATCCTGCCATCTAAAGCTCTGAGCATTTAGATGAAGCTGCCAGTCCATTATCTCATGGAATTTTAAAAAAATGGCAAAACATCCTGACTTGCTAAGCATCTATGGAGAGAGAAACAGACGGTACAATTTTGACAGTCATGTGCTGATGGCATTACCAGAAGTGTGCGCCACTTCTGCCATCTTGCTTTATCCCATTTCCCATGGATTGATTCTGTGGCAGGGAGAGCTAGTCAGTTGTGAAACTCAGCAGCAGCTGAAAATGCAGCAGTGAAGTGGTGAACTACTGAACAGCAAGCTGGACAAACAGGGAGGCTCTGCATCATGACGAATGGTTCCTGCTCAATTCCTTTGCCATTGACATGAGATTTATTGCAAGCCCAAGTTGGCACTGGTATTTTCCAAAATTACATTTCACTTGTAATCATTTCACTTTATTCATCTGAACATTATCCTTACTGATTCAAATTAGCTTAACCAGGGAACTCAAAGCATTGACACAACATAATTACCACTCATTGATGGTGACAGGGGAATTATGGACATTATTGCCCAAGACAAAGTCATAGAGCTGCACAGCATGGAAACAGTCCAACTCATTCATGCCACCCAGATAACCTAAATTAATCTACTTCCATTTGCCAGCATTTGGCCCATATTCCTTTAAACCCTTCCTATTCATATACCCATCCAGATGTCTTTTCAAATGTTGTAATTGTACCAGCCTCCACCACTTCCTCTGGCAGCTCATTTCACAGATGCACCACCCTCTGAAAAAGCTGCCCCTCAGGTCTCTTAAATCTTTCACCTTAAACCTACGTCCTGTAGTTCTGGATGCCCCACACTGGGGAAAAAACCTTGGCTATTCACCCTACCCACCACCCCTCATGATTTTAAAAGCCTCTATAAGGTCACCCCTCAGTCTCTGACACTCCAGGGAAAATAGCCCCAGCCTATTCAGCCTTTCCAGAGAGCTGAAAACCTCCAACCCTGGCAATATCCTTGAAAGGGTTCAGAAAAGATTTACAAGTTTCACAACATCCTTCCTAAAGCAGGGAGACCTGCATTTCACACAGTATTCCAAAAATGGCCTTACCAATGTCCTGTACAGCCACAACATGACCTCCCAACTCTTATGCTCAATGCATTGACCAATGAAGGCAAGCATACCAAATGCCTTTTTTACTACACTGTCTACCTGCGACTCTATTTTCAAGGAACTATGAACCTGCACTCCAAGGTCTCTTTTTTCAGCAACACTCCCCAAGAACCTTAAAAATAAGTGTGCAAGTCCTGCCCTGATTTGCCTTTCCAAAATGCAGCACATCACATTTATTAAAGTTAAACTCTATCTGCCATTCCTTGGCCCATTGGCCCATCTGATCAAGGCTTCATTCTATTGTGAGGTAACCTTCACTGTTCACTACCCCTCCAATTTTGGTGTCATCTGAAACTTGCCAACCATACCTCCTATATTCACATGCAAATCATTTATATAAGTGTGTTTTTGCATCCACTCTGTTGAATATTCATGATGGTGTCAAGCATTGTGTTTGCCACTGTGAGACATAACAGTAGCTAGAAGCTGAGCCATCCTTTCCTTCTGTGAATTATAAAGGACTCTGTCCTAGATCACTCCGTGGTTAATTGAATATGTGAGTAATTGAAATCTAATGACCTGTAAAAATTCTGTCAGTCAACACCCTGAGATAGATGCACAAGTGTACAATACTGACATTGCCTCTTTTTCCTATTTTAACTGTTGTCATCACTCCTCCACCCCAGGCATGACACCAGGTCTTCCCCACTTCACTCCTCCATGCCCCGACCCCAGTCCACACAGCCCCAGCCCACCATGGACTCACGTTTCTAAGTTCCAAGCCTCCATGAAATCTGCCATCCTTTAATTTTACAACACTAGGGAGAGGTGCTGAAGGATATCTGTTAACTATACACGATTGACTAGTGTACACTACCTTTGATGAACCATTAATGAGACACCACAGCATTCTCATGTACTGCTGACTGTTTCAAAAATAGGATGTGATTAGCCTATGTTTTACACTAATGAGTATTCATGGCATACAAATGTATCAAGAGTACAAACCAGGAACAGGCCAGCACAACAGCCCACATGTTAAAAAAAACTGCTAAAGTTATGTCTGCATCTTAAGCTGTAGAGATATCAATACAGTGCATCCCACCTAATATACTTTCTCCACATGTCATGTTTTCCAAAAGAGCAGATTCCATTAGCCTACACCCAGGATTGCATTTCAGGTCCACAGACATTGGAGCAGAAATAGGTCCTTCAGCCCATTGAATGGTAGAGCAGATTCAATAAGATCATGGCTGATCTGATCTGATCTGATCAGATCTGTAAGCAGTACTCCAAATGCGGCCTTACCAATGTCTTGTACAGTTGTGACATGACGTCCTAACAGCTGTACTCAATGCTCTGTCCGATGAAGGCAAGTGTGCCAAATGCTTTCTTCACTAGCCTGTCTATCTATTACACCATTTTCAAGGAACTATGTACCTGTACACCTAAATCTGTCTTTTATCAACACTCCTTAGGGCTCTACCATTAACTGTGTAAGCCCTGCCCTAGTTTGTCTTACTGAAACAGAACACTTCTTGTTTATCTAAATTAAACTCCATGTGCCATTTCTTAGTGCACTGGTCCAATTGATTAAGATCCCATTGTACTCTAAGTTAACCTTCTTCACTGTCCGTATAATACCAAATTTGCTGTCATCCACAAATGTACTAACCATGCCTCCTTTATTCTCATCCAAATAGTTTATATAAATAAAGAACAAGTGTGGACTAAGCACTGATCCTTGTGGCACACTGCTGGTCACAGGCCTCCACTCTGAACAATAACCATCTCCCGCCACCCTCTGTCTCCCACTGTGAAAAACAAATTTTGTATCCAATTGGCTAGCTGTGCCTGGATCCCATGTGATCTAACCTTACTAACACATGTGGAGCCTTGCCTGAGGCCTTGCTAAAGTCCATGTAAACAACAACTGCCACTCCTTCTTTATCACGTTTTCAAAAATGATGAGTTAGAGAGACACTATATCCCAAAGCCGTGTTCACTCTCCCTAATCAATCCTTGCCTTTCCAAATGCATTTAAATCCTATCCTTCAGAAACCCCTCCAACAACTTACTAATGACTGACATCAGGCATACCAGCCTATATTCCCTGGCTTTCCTTTACCATCTTGCTTAAATAATGCCACATCACCCACGCTTCAGTCTTTGGTCACCTCATCCATGATCAATGATATAAATATCTCCACTGGGGACCCTGCAGCTTCCTCCCTAGCTTCCTGCAATGTCCTGGGGTACACTTCTTCAGGTCCCAAGGATTTATCTACCTTCACACATCTTAAGACCTCCAAAACCATCTCCTCTAATGTTGACTCCTTTCAAGGCATCAATATTTATTTCCCCAAGTTCCCTAGTTTCCATGTCTTTCTCCACAGCAAATACTGATATGAAGTTTTTTTTAGGATCCCACCCATCTCCTGTGGTTCCACACACAAATGGCCTCATTGCTCTTTAAAGGGGACCTGTTTTCCCCCTAGTTACTGTTTTACCCTTAAAGTACTTGTAGAATCTCTTGGGATTCTCCTTTACCTTATCTGCTGAAGCTATGTCTCCTTTTTGCCCTCCAGATTTCCCTCTTAAAGTTGGTGGTGTTGTGGACAGTGAAGAATGTTACCTCAGAATACAACAGAACCTTGATCAGGTGGGCTGATGGGCCAAGGAGTGGCAGATGGAGTTTAATTTAGATAGATTTGAGATGCTGCATTTTGGAAAGGCAAATCAGGGCAGGTCTTGCACACTTAATGGTAAGGTCCTGGGGAGTGTTGCTGAACAAAGAGACCTTGGAGTGTAGGTTCATAGTTCCTTGAAAATAGAGAGTCACAGGTAGACAGGATAGTGAAGGCAGCACTTGATATGCCTGCCTTCATCGTCCAGTGCATTGAGCATATGAGTTGGGAGGTCATGTTATGGCTGTACAGGACTTTGGTTAGGCCACTTTTCGAATACTGCATTCAATTCTGATCTCCCTGCTTTAGGAAGGATGTTGTGAAATGTGAAGGGCTTCAGAAAAGATTTAAGATGCTGCCAGGGCTGGAGGGTTTGAGATATAGTGAGAGGCTGAATAGGCTGGGGCAATGTTTCCTGGAACATTGGAGTCTGAGGGGTGATCTTAGAGGTTTATAAAATCATGAGGGGCATGGATAGGGTGAATAGCTATGGCCTTTTCCCCAGGGTAGGGGAGACCAGAACCAAAGGGCATAGGTTTAAGGTGAGAGGGAAAAGATTTAAAAGGGACCTAAGGGGCAGCTTTTTCGTGCAGAGGGTGATGCATGTAAAGAATTAGCTGCCAGAGAAGTAGAGGAAGCTGGTAAATTTACAACTTTTAAAAGGCATCTGGATGGGTACATGAATAGGAAAGGTTTAGAGGGATATGGGCCAAGTGCTGGCAAATGGGACTAGATTAATTTAGGCTATCTGGTCGGCATGGACAAGTTGGACCGAAGGGTCTGTTTCTTTGTTGCACAATTCAATAACTAAGTTTATTCCAGCTGTCTATACCTGATTTATGCTTTCTTTTTCTTGACCGGAGGCTCAATATCTCTAGTCATCCAGTGTTCCCTAAACCTGACAGCCTAGCCCTTCACACTAACAGGAGAATGCTGGCTGTGAAATCTCATTACCTTACTTTTGAAGGCTCCCCATTTACCAGATATCACTTTACCTGGAAACAGCTTCCCCCAGTCATCTTTTGAAAGTTCCTGTCTAATGCCACAAAAATTGGCTTTGCTCCAATTTAGAAATTTAACTTGTAGGTTAGGCCTATCTTTTTCCATAACTATTTTTAAACAAATAGAATAATGGCCACTAGTCCTAGTGTGCTCCCCCATTAACACCTCAATCACTTACCCTGCCTTATTTCCCAAGAGGAGGTCAAGTTTTGCCCCTTCTCTAGTTGGGACATCTATCAATTGAGAAAGTTTTCTTGAACACATTTAAATTTTTCCCCCACCCTCCTTAAAACCATGACAGTCCCAGTATTGCAGGGGAGGCAACGGCCAACTGGTGGTATTATCACTAGACTATTAATCCAGAGACTCAGGGGTTCTGGGGACTTGGGTTCAAATCCCATCACAGCAGATGGTGGAGTTTGAATTAAATAATAAAAGAAATCTGGAATGAATCTAACGATGACAATCTTCAGGAAAAAACCATCAGATTCACTAATATCCTTTAGGGAAGGAAACTGCCAACCTTTCCTGGTCTGGCCTACACGTGACTCCAGACCCACAGCAATGTGGTGAACTCAACTGCTCTTTGGGTAAATAGCGATGAGCAATAAATGCTGGCCTATATCATTAGTACCAACTCGTACAACTCCAACTGCGCATTGTCCCCTTTGAGAAATTGCTGCCACCATTCGAGGTATCCTTGACCCTGGCACTGGGGAGGTAATACTATCCTAGAATCTTGCTCATGGCCACAGAAATGCCTATCTGTGCACCTGACTAGAGAGTCCCTGATTGCAGTTGCGTGCTTGGATGTTGCCATTCCCTGCTTTACAGAAGAGCCAGTCATAGAATCATAGAATCCCTACAGTGTGGCAACAGGCCCTTTGGCCCAACAAGTCCACACTGACACTTGGAGCATCCCACCCAGACCTATCCCCCTATAACACACCTAAGCTACACATCCCTGGATCTATGGGCAATTTAGCATGGCTAATCCACCTAACCTGCGCATCTTTGGACTGTGGGAGGAAACCGGAGTACCTGGAGGAAATCCACACAGACACAGGGAGAATGTGCAAACTCCACAGACAGTCGCTTGAGGGTGGAATTGAACTCTGGTCCCTGTCGCTGTGAGGCAGCAGTGCTAACCACTGAGCCACCATGCCGCCCGTCATGGTACCAGACTTGGTCGCTGTTGTTATTTTCCCTGAGAGTACTTCACCCTCCCCCTTAAGAATATCTAAAATGGTATATTTGTTTGAGAGGAGGGGGCAACCACAGGAGACTCCAGCACTGCTTGTCTACCTCTCCTGGCAATCACCCATGTACCTGACTGTACTTGCGTGTGACTAACTCCCTGAAGCTACTATCTATCTCACACTCTGCATCCAGCATGCTCCTCTGTGCTTCCAACTGCCGCTCCAACCAAACCACGCGGTCTGAGAGGAGCTACAGCCAGACACTCTTGCATTCATAGCCATCAGGGACACTTGACTGTTCCCTGATCTCCCACATCTGAGCAGAGCTTACCACTCCAATGACTGCCATCTCTGCCCCTTTTACAACTAGCAGACTAAGGGGAAAAAAAGTCTTGCCTCAGTCTTACCTTATTGATGCTCACCCTCCTCAACAAAGCCTGTTATTCACCTAGGCCTGCTCTTAGCTGATCATGAACAAATCTTTTGGTAAAAAATTATTTATTTGTAATAGAAATTCTACTATTGCCATTGCCATAGCTTTTCCCAGTAGCCCTGATCATTCTCCTATTTATTAATAATCCCATTTACTGTCAAAAGGGAGTTGATGGCCTAGTGGTATTATCACTGGACTGTAAATCCATAAAGCCAGGTAATGTTCTGGAGACTCAGGTTCGAATCCTGCCACAGCAGATAGTGGAATTTAAATGCAATTAAAATCTGGAATAAGAGTCTAATGATGAGCATGAATCCATTGTCAATTGTCAGGAAAAGCCTGTGTGGTTCACTAATGCTCTTTAGGGAAGAAAACTGCCATCCTTAACTGGTCTGGCCTACATGTGACTCCAGGCCCACAGCAATGTGGTTGATGCTTATCTGCCCTCTGGGCAGTTTGGGATGAGCAAAAAAAATGCTAGCTTGGCCAATGATGCCTTCATCCTGGAAATGAATTAGAAAAAAAATTGAACCTGCCGCCACCATGCTCAGACAGTCCATTCCAGACTCTGACCACTTGCTGCACGAAAGACATTTCTGCGTGTCACCATTGTCAAGAAGCACCCAGACGAATACATGAATAAGAAGGGAATAGAGGAATAGGAATCCTATAAGCAAAGACAGTTTCAGTATGGAGGGGCAAAATGTGTCAGTGCAGGCTTGGCAGGCTGACAAGACTGTTCCTGTGCTGTATTGTTCTTTGCCTATTCTTCAAAGACATTAAATCTGTGCCCTCTGCTTCTCAATCTTTGCACCTTATAATGGCTAGTATTTTGCACTCCCTACTGTGTCCAGACCACCAATCAATCAATTCTATCAAATCCCCTCTGAAATTTTTCTTCTGTAAGGGACAGAGTCCCAACTTCTCCAATCACGCCACATAACTGAAAGTTTCTCATCTCTGGAACCCTGATCGATCTTTTCTTTACTAACTTCACATTCTTCCTAAAGTATGGTGCCGAGAACTGGATACAAAGTTTAGTTGAGGCCAAAAAGCATGTTAGACAATTTTAACAAACTTTCTTGCTCTTGCACTCCATGCTTTTATTTACAGAACCCAAAATGCCTTATGAATGCACTGATGCCAACTTCATTAATTTATACACATGTACACCCAGGTCCCTCTGCTTCTGCATGCCATTTAGAAACATACCCTTTGTTTTAGAGATAGCAAGAACTGCAGATGCTGGAGTCAGAAATAACACAGTATGGAGCTGGAGGAACACAGCAGGCCAGGCAGCATCAGAGGAGCAGGAAGGTTGACATTTTGGGTCAGGACCCTTCTTCAGAAATAGGGACAGGGAAGGGAGCTCAGAAATAAATAGAAAGAGGAGGGGTGGGGCTGAGGAAGGTAGGTGGGATGGTGATAGGTGACAGCAGGTAGGGAGTGGTGGGGATTGGTCAGTGGGATGGGAGTGCTGTATAGGCAGGAGAGAAGATGGACAGGTTGTGTCAGGTCAAGGTGGTGGGGGATGAGAAGGAGGGTTGGACATGGGATGAGGCTGAGGCTGGGGCTGGGGAGATTTTAAAACTGGTGAATTCAATGGTTAGGCCATCAGGCTGTAGGCTCCCGAGGCGGAATAGGAGGTTCTGCTCCTCCAGTTTGTGGGTGGTGTCATTGTGACACGGGAGGAGGCCCAGGATGGACATTTCACCCACAGAGTGAGAGGGAGAGTTAAAATGGTTGGCGACCAGAACGTGTTATTGTTTGTTGTGTACAGAGCGCAGATGCTCTACAAAATGGTCTCCGAGTCCACGCTTGGTCTCACTGATATAGGGGAGGCCATATCGGGAGCAGCGGATGCAGTCGACCAAGTTGACGGATGTGCAGATGAACCCCTGTCTGATAATGGAAGGTTTGTTTTGTGCCTTGGATGGAGGGGAGGGGGGAGGTGTCGGGGCAAGTGTAGCACTTCCTGCAGTTGCAGGGAAAGATGCCGGGAGTGGTGGGGTTAGTGAGGAGTGTGGAGCAGATGAGGGAGTTGCAGAGAGAGCGGTCCCTATGAAAGGCAGATAGGGGTGGGGTGGGGAGGGAAGTATCTCTTTGGTTGTGGGGTCAGATTGCAGGTGGCGGAAGTGGTGGGGAATGATATGTTGTATGCGGAGGTTGGTTGGGTGATATGTGAGAACCAGGGGGATTCTGTCTTTATTTTTGTTGTGGGGGAGGGAATATGAGGGCAGAAGTGTGGGAAATGCAAGAGATGCAATTGAGGGCATTTTTGATCACTGGAGGGGGGAGTTACTGCCCTTGAAACCGGAGGATATCTGGGATGTGTGGGAGTAGAACGCCCTATCTTGGGAGCGCACTGCAAAAATGATCACTGCACAATTCTCTACATTAAATGTTATTTATCACTATGAGCCTACCTATTCCACTATGCTGCCTAGGTTATTTGAAGTTCAACATTATCCTCCTCCTCCCTATTCATAATATTCCAAATTTTGTACTATGTGAAAATTGTAAAATTGCGCTCACCTTGTGTATACCAAGTTGCAAATCATGCGTATATATCATGAAGGACCTAACTCAGATCCCTAGAGCATTCTACTCTTAACCCCCATCTATCTGAAAAACAACAATTTGCCACTACCGTTTTTTAAAATCCTATTTTCCACACAATTCTGTATTTTCATTGAGAATACTGTCCTTCTTGTTTCATGAACTCTATCTTTGCTCTCAAGTCTGTTGTGTGGCACCATATGAAACTTCTTCCTAAGTCCAAGTATATCACGTCAACAGCAGTACTTTCATCAACCCTGTTAATTTCTCAAATTAATCACGAAAGTTGGTTAAACATGACTTGCTCTTGAAAAAATTCTTGCTTTCTTATTTAACCTACAACTATTAATTTTGTACTGCATTATCATTTCTAGAAGATTCTAAATTTAACTAAGATTAAACTGACTGGCCTGAAAGTTGCTGGGCTTATCATTACTTCCTTTTTTGGACAAGGGTATATATTTGCAATTGCTGGTACTCAGCTCCAATTCAAATTGAAGAAAAACCAGTAACTTTAGCTGCAATTTCCAGACTCCCTTCCCTCTATAACCTTGGATGCATCTCTTCCATTACTGAAGCAATGATAAACTCAAAATTCAGACAGCCTATGAAATACCTTGACCTTATTAATTTTAAGATTTAAGTGCCTGAACCACCTTATCTTTCAACATGACCTCCACAGTATCAGCTTGCTTGATAAAGACAGATGCAAAGTTTTCATTTAGCTTCTTGGACAAGTCTCCAGCTTCCATTCGTAAATTCCATCTTTAGTCTCAATTCACCCCTACACCTTGTTTGACCACGTATTTACCATTTATAGGGATAATTTATTATTGCAGCAGCTCTCATCTGACCAAGTGTTGCATTTTTCAGGAACTGTACAGATGTGTATTCTCTAAGGCTTCTCCTGCACCTTACCTAGTTATAAAGACTGTTCCGACAGATTAATTCTTTGTCAAAGAGAAAGGGTTGGCCTCTCAGTTTAGCTCATGTTATACAAGTTCAAGTATTCTACCGGAGGTATTGTTTACCAGACAATACATAGATTCTCAGGAGCCATGAAACTTTTCCCATTGAACATTTGAAGAATGCTTAATTTCCCTGTAATTAGAGAGCTGCAAATTAAATTGTGCACATGTGCAGATTTGAACTGAGGAGAGGACTTTATTTGTGGATCAGAGAAGCTCAGGAAAATTTTAAGATTTTAGTCACCAGGGAATCTCACCCTCTTTTAGTTGGGCCATCAGGCAATTAGTCAGTGAACCAGAGATAGAGTACAAAAAGCAAAGTAAACCAAAGAGTTGCAGGATTGTTGGAATTAGCAAGCTAGTTACTTTAAATCTGTCATCTTGTTACTGACCCTGCAAACAGTTTCTCCTCTCCGCACTTCCCGTGGTGATACCATAGACTTTCATTGGATTGATCCACAAGAACAGGCAGTGGTTTGCCGTTGCCTTCTGTGGGGCAGCTGATCATAAAACACATCTGCTCCTACATTTGGAATGATTTATAGGCCAGTAGGCCCTGGTATAGGTCTCAAACCAGGATCTTCTAGAGCAGCTGAAGAAAGCTACCACAGTACCTAGCTCTTATGTACCTCAAGATCCTTTGCATCTTATCTACCCTATCAAAACCTTAGGACCAGAACAACTGAAGGCAGGGCAGTAATAGCTACTCACAATGTGGCATCCCATCACATGCTTAGTTGACCAGTGGCAATGCAAGTAATTATTTGATAATAAGCAGCTTAATACTCAAAAGTAACAGAAAAGCATACGTTGAGACAAAGTAAATGATTTTTGCCAATCTGGCTCAAGATTGTATCCATGAACTTGATTTCAGTTTTTCACAAGTCAATTTTATTTGTGCTTTCTTGTTAGTGGCCAGCATTCACAAGTTGCCAACAGCATCCGTTCTGACTGATATCAACTTCCCGATGAAAGGAAGAAAGGGAATGGTTGACTGGGCAAGAAACTCTGAAGACAAAATTACTATCCCAAAAAACATATTCATACCTGCATCTCCAGGTGAAGTCTGGAAACAATTATGCTTCTTTCACATTGCTAAAAAAATGACTAGACGTTGAAGTTTTCATCTTATACTTACCAGATGAGGCCACAAGAAACAGACTTCAAACAGGAGACATCATTTAATACAAAATGAGAACAGAGTGCTAATTGGTTGGGCTATCATTGGCTTGGAGATGCAACAAGAACAATTAACTGTCAATCTTCATTCTGAGACCGGACAGGTAGATTCTGATTAGTTAGCATTGCCAGGGGAATGCAGCAGAATTTGACTGTCACCATGACCCTTTGTTTTTGAAAAAGTTTCAATATCTGTACCAATTATTTTTGTCTCCATAAACCAGGATTCTATACATTTATTTATGTAGATGCTAGCACATGTACAATTGATCATACAATGAATACCAGCTGTGCACAGTCAGAAAGAGCACTAGACTCCTACCCCTCATATACTTCTCAGAAGGAAGGTGCTGGACAGTGTGAAGGAGGCTTTAGCAGAGTGAGACAAAGGCTGAGTCAGTGAACTGGACAAGTAGGAATTCAGTGCAAAGGGGGTCAAAGGTATTTTGCCTAATGTTTGCTGCAAGCAGTAAATGCTCAAAGCAAGAAGTGAGTGGGAGAAGATGAAAGATGTGGATCAAGAGATTGACCTGCATTGAGACCAATGATGGAGTAATGTCTTGAAGCACAGTGTGACGAGAGTGTAGGGAAAGATTCTGATTGTTGAGTAGGACTGGTGAATATTTCTACTCTTTAAAGTAAACGTAGGGTCCTTAGGCACATTTGTTGTCTCTTTTCTTAAAACAGTGGCTGGTTAAGTAATAGATTAATGCTGGTGATTTTTCAAATAGAAAATATTATTCTGTAGTGATTGTAGGATAGATGATGTGTTGCTATTGCAGCACATGGAAGCTGCTGGACACCAGTGATCCAGAGTGGGCACATCTGTAATAAATATTTGCAGCTCGAGGAACTTTGGATCCAAGTTGCAGAACTGGACTCTGAGCTGCAGACATTGCACCAAATCAGGGAAGAGGACTGTTGCATGAACATTATGGTCCAGAGGGTGCTCACACCCCACAGACTAGGTAATTCAAAACTGGTGAATGATCAAGGATGGGAGTGTCTAACTGCAGGTGAGGCAGGTATGAAAGCCCAGAGGGTTCAAATTAAGGACCTCAACTGCTATAATTGTCAAATAGTTATGAGCTGTGTGGACAAGAGTGAGGACTAAGTGATCACAGCACCTTAGTACAGGAAGCCATTCAAGTGGGGGGAGGAAATAGGAATGTAGTTGTGGTAAGGGACAAGGGACTATGTAATGGGGTGGGGGTAGGGGTGGTGGAATATATTGCTTTCTGCAACCTCATGCGAGAGTCTGAAAAGTTGCATTACCTGACAATGGGTGGAACAGTACCTCGATGGTTAACACTGCTGCCTCACAGCTCCAGGGACTTGGGTTCGATTCCACCCTCAGGTAACAGTTTGTATGGAGTTTGCAGATTCTCCCCGTGTCTGTGTGGGTTTCCTTATGGTAATCTGGTTTCCTCCCACAGTCCATAGATGTGCAGGTTAGGTGGATTGGCCATGTTAAATTGCCCATCATGTCCCAGGATGTTAGCTGTGTGGATTAGTCATGGGAAATTCAGGGTTACAGAGGAGGTGGGTCCAGATGGGATGTTCATTGGAGGGTTGGTATGGGCAAAATGGCCTACTTCTGCACTGAAGGGATGCTAGGGTTGAGGACATCTTCTTGGGCTGAGAGAAGAACTTGGTAGGGGAGGGGAAGGATCCAGCTGTCATTAACCATTGCTGTACAGATGACATTGAAAGGATTGGAAAGGAGGATCTGCTGAACAGTGAGGAGCTAAAGTTTAAAAAAAACAGAAGCTCCAAGTTAATAATCTGGGAAGGAGCATTTCAGCGATGAAGACAGGCTGGATATGCTCAGATTGTTTTCTCTAGAGCACAGAAGACCTGCTGGGGTGGGGGGGAGTGTGAAATGGGGGATTGGCAATGCACCAGGTTATGAGGGGCATGGACAGAGTGAATAGAAAGCAACTGTTCCGTTTAGCCAAAGGAATTCTAACAAGGAGACATAATTTTAAAGTAAAAGGCAGGAGGTTGAGGAAAACCTTTCTCACCCAGAAGGTGATAGAGGTCTGGAATACAGTGTCTGGGAGGGCAGTTGAGGCAGGAAACCTCACAACTTTTTAAAATGTATTTGGATGAGTTCTTGAAATTGTCATAACATTCAAGGCTGTGGATCTAGTGCAGAAAAGTGAGACAAATGTAAGTAGTAGTATACTTTTGGTGGTAGAACAGAACAAAGAACAAAGAAAATTACAGCACAGGAACAAGCCCTTCGGCCCTCCAAACCTGCACGAACATGCTGCCCGTCACGACTAAAACCCCCTACCCTTCCAGGGACCGTATCCCTCTATGCCCATCCTATTCATGTATTTGTCAAGACACCATTTAAAAGTCACTATAGTATCTGCTTCCACTACCTCCCCTTGGGAGCCAGTTCCAGGCACCCACCACCCTCTGTGTACAAAAAACTTTGCCTCGTACATCACCTTTAAACCTTCCCCCTCGCACCTTAAACCTATGGCCGCTGGTAACTGACTCTTCCACCCTGGGAAAAAGCATCTGACTGTCCACTCTGTCCATGCCCTTCATAATCTTGTAGACCTCAATCAGGTTGCCCCTCAACCTCCATTGTTCCAGTGAGAACAACCCAAGTTTCTCTAACCCCTCCTCATGCCCTCCATACCAGGCAACATCCTGGTAAATCTTTTCTGTACCCTCTCCAAAGCCACCACATCCTTCTGGTAGCGTGGTGACCAAAATTGAACACAATATTCCAAATGCAGCCTAACTAAGGTTTTATAAAGCTGCACATTACCTGCCAATTTTTAAACTCAGTTCCCTGGCTGATGAAGGTAAGCATGCCATATGCCTTGTTGACTGCCTTCTCCACCTGCGTTGCCACTTTCAGTGACCTGTGTACCTGTACACCCAGATCTCTCTGCCTATCAATACTGTTAAGGGTTCCGCCATTTACTGTATATTTTCCATTTAGATTAGACCTTCTGAAATGCATTACCTCACATTTTTCTGGATTAAACTCCATCTGCCATCCCTGTGCCCAAGTCACAAACTGATCTATATCCTGCTGTATCCTCTGGCGGTCCTCATCACTATCTGCAATTCCACCAACCTTTGTGCCATCCACAAACTTATGAATCAAACCAATTACATTTTCCTCCAAATCATTTATATATATTACAAACAGCAAAGGTTCCAACACTGATCCCTGAGGAACGCCACTAGTCACAGCCCTCCATTCAGAAACACACCCTTCCACTGCTACCCTGTGTCTTCTATGACTAAGTTAGTTTTTTTATCCATCTTGCAAGCTCACCTCTGATCCTGTGCGACTTTACAAGTTTGATGAGTTGAAGGCACTCTTCTGTACTGTGTGATTCTGTGACTCTCATTAGAGAAAAGGTGCTTGGGAAGCTAATGGAGATAAAGACTAATATATTCCCTCATTCTGATGGTATGTATTCTAGGATACTGAAGAAAATAGTTGCAGAAATAGTGGGTCCATTGGTAGTAATTGTCCAAAAATCCTTAGATTCTGAAAAAGTTCCAAAGGATTGAAAAATTGCCGATGTAACACCTTTATTTAAAGAGGGGAAAAGACAAACAGGTAACTATAGACAAGTTAGCTTAATGTCTGTTATTGAAAAAATTTTCAATCTATTATAAAGGATGTAATAACACAGACAATGTGATGCCAAGTCTGTACACCATATGACTGGTGGACCAATGACTGGTGGACCATCGCAGAACATATCCTGTTGACCATTCACAGCTGACAGCAGTCTGCTCTTGGTCAACTCATGCTGGCAAGCCTCAGTTAAGTATATCCACAATTAAATGTGATTCTGCTATTCAAAATTATTTATTAAATAACCTGGATTGTGCTAAGACATATGTCAAGTCACCATAGTCCCAAAAACCTTAAGGCTGTTACCTCATTAGACAGACAACTGGTGGTGAGTTTGACGTGAGGATGGTTACCAACCTTAGGTGAGGGGTGATGTTGAGAAGGGGGGACCTTCATTTAGGGTTAGAGGAGGTTCGCCAGGATGCTGCCTAGGATAGAGCAATTGAACTATATGGAGAAACTAGGTAGGCTTGGATTGTTTTCTTTAAAGCAGAGAAAGCAGGGAAGGCTGAGGTGGGATTATGAGAGGTATGGTTAGGGTGATTAGGGAGCAGCTGTTCCCCTTGGTTTTTGCGGTTAATCACAAGGGGACAGTTTTTGGGTAACGGGCAGGAGATTTAGGAGGCAGTGAGAAAAACCTGTTTCTCTCAAGAAAGTAGTGAGAATCTGAATGCACTGCCTGGGAAGTTAGTGGAGGCTGGAAACCTTACAACCTTTAAAAAATATTTGGATGAGCACTTGAAATATCATTCAAGGATATGAGACAAGTGCAGGAAATTGAGATTAGTGTGCCTTTAGTACCAATTATTGTTGGTGCAGACTCAAGGGGCCAAAGTGTCCTTTCTGTGCTTGTGACTCTGTAACTCTTCATGATGATCTCAGACAGTACGGGAATTGAACCCATACTGTTGGCATTACTCCGCATCACAGACCAGCCAACTGAGCTAACTGACCCTCAAAATATACACTTGAAACAGTCTATCATCATCGGCTGGGCCTACACTGTGGTGCATTTGTGTGTGCTGGAAAATACATACCAAAATACTTGGGATCCGGTTTTATGTGGGCAAAATGAATTTGTACATTCACATTTTTCAAAAACAAAACATGGTCAGAAGTCACATGACACCAGGTTATAGTTCAACAGGTCACTGAAAACTTGTGATTTCAAATAAACCTGTTGAACCAAAACCTGATGCCATGTGACTTCTGACTTTGTCCATCCCAGTCCAACATTGGCACCTCCTCATCATAAAGGAAAATATAATAGAGATAGCTAAATATTGTTTCATCCCCATGATGATGCCCTGACCAATCAGAACCTACCTACCTGGTCTGACAATGAAGATTGACAGTTAACTGTTCTATCTGCATTTCCAGGGCAACAATGCCCCAACTAATCAGCATAATACTTTTCTCATTTTGTATAAACTAGTGTCTCTTTTTCAAGTCGGTTTCTTGTGTCTTAGTTCTGATAAGGGCAAGACAAAAAGCTTCAACTTCTCATCTCCTTTTAGTAATGTTTAAGTTCTATACTAACAAGCATTTATTTATTTTTCCTTCCGCACATTATCGTATGGAGTAGCGAGTAACACTCCATGAAGGAAAATTGATGTTTGTGAGAGGAAATACATTTGAGTGAGGAGCTAAATTACCCCTGGTGTTCTCTCAATGGTCTGTGACAGTTATGCCATTTTCACAAGATTTCTGTCATCCATTTTGACAATGGTACAGATTCTTCTTTTCTCCTCTCATTTTTAGTAGCACACAAAAGCATGTGTTTATGTCTGCTTCTATAGCTGGATTTTTCCTGGAGCATGTTGCTAGCTTTTTGCTGGAGGCATGACCTATGGAAAGGGCTTACAGATTGATAACCAACCTGTTTGGCCAAGTTTTTCTCTGCATGTTCTTATGTGTCTTCTATGTCCATTAAGCCCTGAAGAGTAATATGAACCCAGAGCATCTGAGCTAGAGCCCGTTGTACCATAAGAAACCCCTTGTACAACAGGCTGGCAGATACATAACTCCTCTCTGACGTAAAAGGAAATGATTAATAGCTTGAAGAGAAAGTGTTTTCAAAGCTTTGGGAAAATGGCAAACTGAGTAGTACGATCAAAGAGTTGGTACCAGGCAATTTGAGCTGAACTATCTCCTATATTAGATGTTTAATGATTTTTGTAATTTGATTTTCTTTTCAGAATTGGATGAATCTGCAGTTTTTGTACTTGGCACAATATTCTACAAAAATTTGGGTCTTATATTACCGTCCCCAAGGTAAGACTGTACGCATCACCAGCCTGGCCCTTACTTCCCCAGGCTGCTATTTTGCTCATTTTCTGCATGACTTGAAAACAGAAGTGGATACAAAAGCTGGAAAGTTAATGTTTCGGTTTGGGACCCTTCTTCAGAATGAAGGGTCCCGACCCAAAATGTCAACTTTCCTGCTCCTCTGATGCTGCCTGGCCTACTGTGTTCCTCCAGCTCCACACTGTGTTATCTCTGACTCCAGCATCTGCAATTCTTGCTATCTCTGGATACAAAAGCTGCCCTTTTGGAAATTGCAACTGAATGAGCATAGAACATAGAGCAGAACAGCACAGTACAGGCCCTTCAGCCCACGATGGCGTGCCGAACTTTTACCCTAAACCTAAGGTCTATATAACCTCCACCCCAGCTTATACTATCATCCATATGCCTATCTAATAGCCGCTTAAATGCCCCTAATGAGGCCGACTCCACTACCCTCTCCGGCAATGCATTCCACACCCCTATCACCCTCTAAGTAAAGAACCTACCTCTGACGTCTCCCCTATATCTACCTCCACTCACTTTAAAACTATGTCCCTCGTAATAGCTACCTCCACCCGAGGAAAAAGTCTCTGGCTGTCCACTCTATCTATATCTCTGATCATTTTGTACACCTCTATCAAGTCTCCTCTCCTCCTTCGTCGTTCTAAAGAGAAAAGCCCTAGCTCTCTCAACCTTTCCTCCTAAGACCTTCCCTCCATTCCAGGCAACATCCTGGTAAATCTCCTCTGCACCTTTCCCACGTTTCCGCATCTTTCCTGTAATGAGGCGACCTGAACTGGACAAAATACTCCAGATGTAGCAGAACCAGGGTTTTGTATAGCTGGAGCATAACTTTGCGGCTCTTGAACTCAATCCCTCTATTAATGAAAACTAACACACCATACGCCTTCTTAACAACTCTATCCACCTGGGTGGCAGCTTTCAGGGAACTGTGGCCATGAGCCCCAAGATCCCTCTGCTCCTCCACATTGCCAAGAATCTTTCCATTAACCTGCTTTCTGCTTTCAAGTCTGTCCTTCCAAAATGAATCACCTCACACTTTTCAAGGTTAAATTCTATCTGCCACTTCTCAGACCAGCTCTGCATCCTATCAATGTCCCTTTGTAACCTAGAACAGCCCTCCACACTATCCACAACTTGACCCACCTTTGTATCGTCCGCGAACTTACTAATCTACCCTTCCACTCCTACATCCAAATCATTTACAAAAATCACAAATAGAAGAGGACCCAGAACAGATCCTTGTGGCACACCACTCGTAACTGAGCACCATGTTGAATATTTTCCATCCACTGCCACCCTTTGTCTTCTAAGGGTCAGCCAATTCTGAATCCAATCTGCCACATTTCCCCCTATCCCATGCCTCCTTACTTGCTGCATGAGCCTACCATAGGGAACCTTATCAAACGCCTTACTTAAATCCATGTATACCACATCCACTGCTCTACCTTCATCCACGTATTTGGTCACCTCTTCAAAGAATTCACTATGGTTTGTGAGGCATGATCTACCTTCACAAATCCATGCTGATTATCATGAATCAAACTGTGCCTATCCAAGTGATCATGAATCCTATCTCTCCTTGATCCCTTTCCAATAATTTGCCCACCGTTGAAGTAAGACTAACTGGCCTGTAATTTCTGGGGTTATCCCTATTCTCTTTTTTGAACAAGGGAATGACGTTTGTTACTCTCCAATCTTCCAGCACAATACCCGTGGACAGTGAGGACGAAAAGATCATCGCCAAAGGCTCTTGCTTCCCATAGAATCCTTGGATAAATCCCATCAGGCCCAGAGGACTTAACTATCTTCAAGTTCCTCAAAATTCCTCATACATCTTCCTTACTAACATCCACCTCCTCTAGCCTACCAGCCTGTTTCACACTGTCCTCCCCTACAATTAGGTTCCTCTCAGTTGTGAATACCGAAGAAAAGTATTCATTAACAACCTTTCCTATCTGTTTAGGCTCTGTGCACAAATTCCCTTTCCAGTCCTTGATCGGCTCTACCCTTTCTCTGGTCATTCTCTTATTCCTCACGCACGTGTAAAAAGCCTTGGATTTTTCCTTGATCCTATCCACCAAGGTTTTCTCATGCCCCCTTATAGCTCTCTTCAGCCCTTTCTTCTGCTCCTTCCTGGATAACTTGTATCCCTCTAGAACCTTTTCCGATCCTTGTTTCCTAAATCTTATATAAGCGTCCTTCTTCCTCTTAACTAGTCGTTCGACCTCTCTCGAGAACCAAGGTTCCCTCACTCGACCTCATCTTCCCTGCCTGCTAGGGACAAACATATCATAGAACATAGAACATAGAACATAGAACATTACAGCGCAGTACAGGCCCTTCGGTCCTCGATGTTGCGCCGACCTGTGAAACCAATCTGAAGCCCATCTAACCTAAACTATTCCATTATCATCCATATGTTTATCAAATGACCATTTAAATGCCCTTAAAGTGGGCGAGTCTACTATTTTTGCAGGCAGGGCATTCCACGCCCTTACTACTCTCTGAGTAAAGAACCTACCTCTGACATCTGTCCTATATCTATCACCCCTCAATTTAAAGCTATGTCCCCTCGTGCTAGCCATCACCATCCGAGGAAAAAGGCTCCCACTGTCCACCCTATCTAATCCTCTGATCATCTTGTATGTCTCTATCAAGTCACCTCTTAACCTTCTTCTCTCTAATGAAAACAGCCTCAAGACCCTCAGCCTTTCCTCATAAGACCTTCCCTCCGTACCAGGCAACATCCTGGTAAATCTCCTCTGCACCCTTTCCAATGCTTCCACATCCTTCCTATAATGCGGTGACCAGAACTGTACGCAATACTGCAAGTGCGGCCGCACCAGAGTTTTGTACAGCTGCAACATGACCTCATGGCTCCGAAACTCAATCCCTCTACCAATAAAACCTAACATACTGTACGCCTTTTTAACAACGCTATCAACCTGGGTGGCAACTTTCAGTGATCTATGCACATGGACACCGAGATCTTTCTGCTCATCCAAACTACCAAGAATCTTACCATTAGCCCAGTACTCTGTATTCCTGTTATTCCTTCCAAAGTGAATCACCTCACACTTTTCCGCATTAAACTCCATTTGCCACCTCTCAGCCCAGCTCTGCAGCTTATTGATTACACACAGTACACATTCCTTAAACAATCTCCACATTTCTTTAGTGCTCTTCCCTGACAGCATCTGTTCCCATTTTATGTTACCCAGTTCTTGCCTAACAGAATTGTAATTACCCTTCCCCAGTTATAAACCTTACCCTGCTGTATGTACGTATCCTTTTCCATGACTATTGTAAAAGTAACAGAGTTATGATCGCTACCGCCAAAACGTTCTCCTACCAACAGGTCTAACACTTGGCCCGGTTCATTGCCAAGCACCAGATCCAAAGTGGCCTCTCCTCATGTTGGTCTATCTACATACTATGTCAGGAATCCTTCTTGAACGCACTGGACAAAATCCGCTCCATCTAAACTATTACAACTAAAAAGTTTCCAATCAATATTTGGAAAGTTGAAGTCACCCATGACTACAACCTTGTGACCTCTGCACCTTTCCAGTATCTGCCTCCCAATCCTCCACTTCTCTGCAACTATTAGGGGGTCTGTAAAAAAAACCCCAACAAAGTGACTGCTCCTTTCTTGTTCCTGACCTCAACCCAAACTGACTCTGCAGACATATCATTCTTGAACTGCCTATCAGTAGCTGCTATACTAGCCCTGACTAGCAATGCCACTCCGCTGCCTCTTTTACCACCCTCCCTATTTCTTTTAAAGCATCTAAATTCCGGAACTTCCAACAACCATTCCTGTCCCTGAGTTACCCAAGTTTCTGTAATGGCCACAACATCGTAGTTCCAAGTACTGACCCATGCTATAAGTTCATCTGCCTTATTTCTGATACTTTGGCATTAAAGTATACACACTTCAAACCATCCCTGTGTCCACGATTACGCTCCATCAACCGCATTTCTTTATTAACAACCTGACTCCCTGTTGTGTCTGTTTGAAGGCTGAATACCTCATCCCCTGAATTAGAAATCCGCTTCCCCACCCCCTGCCAATCTGGCAGTGACGACAATTTTGAAATGAACTGCATGAAATGAACTTTCACCTGCATGCTGAGAATCAGACTTTGAAATGGAGCCATTAAACCAAGGCATGACTCGAAATGATAATTGATAATTCTCTCATATTAACTTCCCACTGCGGTCCAACAAGTAAAGAAACGACATGGATCAGTTTCTCTGTCATCTTGGGCTGTTTGAGGGATCTGTCTGCTGTTTGACAACGTGTTTGCTGACATCACAAAAGTCATGACAATTCAAAAAGTTTATTTCTGCAAAGTGCTTTCAAACAGCTTTCAGATTTCATTTGGTGCTATATAAAAGCATGACTTTGCTTTTCCACAGTGACCTAGTTAATTCATAATTTATAGTTGCCTTGTGTCTGAGCATTTATCATCATTTGTCACTCTTTGACTAGCCATTCATTCATAACAGAAACCTCTGAGGAAAACATTGGAATCAGAAAATACAATTGTATCAAGGAGCTGTATATCGCTTAAAGCTAATGTATGAGAAGTTAGATTGACCTCAAAGAAAAATACTGAAAAACTGTACAATGTCTATCTATGATTGGCTTAATATAGCCTAACACAAATTAGTCTTAGCAACTGGTGAACTCTTCACTGTAAGGAAGTATTTACATAGCCTCCCACATTTGTATATTTTAGTTAGATCCTCTTTTTATTCAATGTTGTTTAGATTGATTCTGTAATCACTAGTAGCATTTAAATATGGTGTATAGTTATTGCACTTTATTTTTACATCACTGGCTGGTCAGCCTTTATTGTCCACTGCTAGTTGCCCTTAAGAAAGTAGTGGTGAGTGGTCTTCTTGAGCTGCTGCTGTCCATGTAAAATAGATAGACCTACAATATGGTTAGCAAGGGAGTTGCAGGATTTTTGCCCAGCGATCCTAAAGGAATGGTGATATATTTTGAAATCAGGATGGTAAGTGGTTTAGAGGGGAACTTGGTGGTGTTCCCTTAAATCTGCTGTCATGGTCCTTTGAGCTGATGTAGGTCATGGATTTGGAAGAGACTGTCTCAGGGGACTTGGTGAGTTTCTGCTGTGCATCTTGTAGATGGTACATATTGCTACTACTGAGCATCGATGGTGGGGGAAGTGAATGAAGATTGTGGATCGGTTGCCTGTCAAGTGGGCTGCCTTGTCCTGGATGGTATCAACCTTCTTGACTTTGTTGAAGCTGCACTCATCCAGGCAAGTTGGTAGTACTCCATTACATTCTTGACTTGAGCCTTGTAGATAGTGGACAGGCTTTAGGGAGTCATGAGATGAGTTATTCACTGTAGAATTCATATACCTACTCTTGAAGCCACTGCATTTATATGGTTGGTCTAGTTTAGTTTATAATCAATGGGTACTCTTGAGACTTGTTGGAGAGGTTCACTGAAGTTACTACTCTAATATCAGAGGGAGAGGGTAAGATTTTATCAGTTTAAAGGTGGCCAATGCCTGCCACTTTTGTGATGCAAATGTTACATGCCACTTATGATCCCAAACCGAAATGTTTCCAGGTCTTGTTGCATGTGGACAGGAATTGCCTCAGTATCTCAGGAGTTGTGAATATTCCGTAAAATTGTTCAATCATCAGCAAACATAGTGGAGAGAAGGCCCTTGATGAAACAGCTGAAAATGTTTAAGCCAAGGACACTCCATAAGGAACTTGTGCAGTACTGTCCTGGAGCTGAAATGATTGGCCTCCAACAACCACAACCATCTTAGTTCATGCTGGGTATAATTCCAATAAACAGAGTTTTCTCTGATTCCCATTGACTCAATCTTTTTAGTGTTGTTGTTGCCACACTTGGTCAAGTGCTGCCTTTATGTCACCTCATCTCTGTTGTTTTGTGTATGTAATGAAGTCAATAAGCTAAGTGGCCATGGTAGAACCCAAACTGAGCAGGCTATTGCTAGGCAAATGCTGCTGATTACATTGTTGATGACCCTTTCCATCACTTTGCCAAAGTTTCAGTGGATTGATGGGGCAATAAATGATCTGGATGGATTTGTCCTGTTTTCTGCCTATAGGGCATACCTAATTAATTTTTCACATTGTCCAGTGTTGTAGCTATACTGGAAGAGCTTGGCTAGGGGTGTGGCAAGTTCTGAAACAGAGTCTTCAGTCATTTTGCAGTATCCAGTCTCTTCAACCATTTCTTGTTATCACATGGAGTGAATTGAATTGGTTGGAGACGGGCATCTGTGATGCTGGGGACTTCTGAAGGAGGCCGAGATGGATTATTCACTCAGCACTTCTGGTTAAAGATCAAATTATCTGTTGTACTGATGTGCTGGGCTTCCCCATGTTTTTAGGATGAAGATATTTGTGGAGACTCCTCCTCCACTACTACCATGACTAAATGTGGTAGGACTGCAGAGCTTAGATCTGATCCGTTGGTTGCAGGATCATTTAGCTCTGTCTATGGTATGTTGCTTCCTGATTTAGCATGCAAGTAATCATTTGTAGTAGCTTTACCAGGTATGCCTGGTTCTTCCCCGGACTCTCATCTGCAGTCTTCATTAAACTAGGGTTGATCCCGATGCTACAATATAATGGTGGAATATATATAATAGTGGAATACAAAGGTGGAATAACATATAATAATGGAATACAATGATGCTGCTGATCACCTTGAGTGCCTCATGGATGTCCAGCTTTGCCTTCATGGTCTGTTCTGAATCGCTTCCTTACAACATAGAACATAGAACTGTACAGCACGGTAAGGCCCTTCGGCCCATGATGTTGTGCCGAACTTTTACCCTAAACCTAAGGTCTATCTAACCTCCACCCCTACCTTATACCGTCATCCATATGCCTATATAATAACCGCTTAAATGCCCCTAATGAGGCTGACTCCAATACCCTGTCCGGCAATGCATTCCACGCCCCTGCCACTCTCAAAGTAAAGAATCTACCTCTAACGTCTCCCCTATATCTACCTCCACTCACTTTAAAACTATGCCCCCTCGTAATAGCTACCTCCACCCTAGGAAAAAGTCTCCGGCTGTCCACCCTATCTATACTTCTGATCATTTTGTATACCTCTATCAAGTCATCTCTCATACTTCATCATTCTAAAGAGAAAAGCCCTTGATCACAGATGTTTTCAATATAAAGACGTTCATGGAATGTGGTTTCATTGGCTGGCCAGCATTTAATGCCCATCCTTCTTGTTCCAAAAAAGATGGTGAAGGTGGTGGTGACCTGCCACCTTGAGCCACTGCACTGGTGTAGGTGCACCCAGAATGCCATTAGGGAGAGAATTCTCTCTGGTGGTCATTCCTGCCAATACTGACTGTCATAGGTGGATACATCTCTGACAACTAGATTGATGTAAAAACGAGGTTACATATGTTTTGCACTCTTGGTAGTTCTCCTGACATCTACAGCAGGCCCAGACAGGGTGATAAACCCTCTAGGACCTGTCCACATTGGTCAGTAGTGGTGCTAATGTGCTACTCTTAGTGGTGGATTTGAAATCCTCACTCCAGTGAAGTCCCCTGTACACTTACCACACCCCATGTTTCCTCTAAGTGGCATTCAACATGCAGAGTACTGAAATAAAACAAAGAACTGTGATTGCTAGAAAACTGAAACAAGAACAGAAATTACTGAAGGAATTTGGTCAGTTCAGCAGAATGTTTGGAGAAAAAGCAGAGTTAAGGTTTTGAGTCCAGTAGGCCTTCTTCAGGTCACTGGACTTGAAACATTAACTTCATTTTCTCTCCACATGTGCTGCCAGACCTTGTGAGCTCCTCCAGTGATTTCTGTTTTCCTTGCATGAATACTGGCTCATATCGTTTTAGCCAAGAGGGAATATTTTTCACAGAATTTCACAGAATCACTACAGTGCAGAAACAGGCCATTCGGCCCAACAAGTCCACACCACCCCTCTGAAGAGCAGCCCACCCAGACCCAGGCCCAGCTCCCCACCCCTGCATTTCCCCATATCTAACCCACCTAACCTAAACATCCCTGAACACCACGGGCAATTTAGCATGGCCAATCCACCTACCCAGCACATCTTTGGACTGTGGGAGGAAACTGGAGCATCCCTGGAGGAAACACAGGCAGAATGTGCAAACACGGGGGGAGTGTGCAAACTCCACACAGACAGTCGCCTGAGGGTGGAATCAAATCCAGGTCCCTGGCACTGTGAGGCAGCAGTGCTAAACACTGACTCACCGTGCCGCCCCTATTGCATAGTAATTGTCAGATTTCCTTGCCTGCATTTAACCTGATGCCATGAGAATCATGGGGTCCAGAGGCAATATTGAGGATTCCCAGGTCAACTCTTCCCACCACCAGCACTGCCTACTGTTTACCACTGTATAGTTCCCTGTTGGGACTGTCCTGCCAGTGGGACAAGATATTCCCAGGGATTTTGATGTGGGATTCTGGCTGTAAGGTATGTTAGACTGTTGCTTGACTAGTCTGTGGACAGCTCTCTCAATTTTTGCACAAAGCCCCAGATGTTACTCAGGAGGATTCTGCAGGGTCGAGACATCAAAGCCTGGCTTTGACTGTTAAATGCTAATTAGAGAGAGTCCAAACATAAACTTATTAAGGTTTTTTTTTATTTTTACTCTTTCGCCACAAATAGCAACCCCTCTACTTACTTGTCCTCCCTGAATACAAACATATTTAATCAAACTGCTCCGATAAGTCATGCTGCATCCCCAGGAGCAGGTGAGACTTGAACTTGGAACTTCTGGCCCAGTGGTAGGGGTACCACAAGACCCTTAAAATGAAGATGCTTACCTGGAAACACAGAACATTAGCTAGAATGGAGACTGAACCTATGAGCTTGGCAGTATTCGTATGATCCTTAAACCAACTGAGCTAACCAGCATCCCCTCCGTTTATACACTTTTGTTAAATTCATCAACTCTGTTTGGACATGTCATGTCATATCTCTGAGGCAGAGATAGTAGGAACTGCAGATGCTGGAGAATCTGAGATAACAAGGTGTAGAGCTGGATGAACACAGCAGGCCAAGCAGCATCATAGGAGCAGGAAGGCTGACGTTCCGGGGCTAGACTCTTCATCAGAAATTCTGATGAAGGGTCTAGGCACGAAACGTCAGCCTTCCTGCTCCTATGATGCTGCTTGGCCTGCTGTATTCATCCAGCTCTACACCTTGTTATCTCATATCTCTGAGGCAAGTGGGACTTCATCCTGTCCCTTCTGGTCCAGAGGTACAGACACTACCACCACAGCACAAGATCTCCTCCTCCTATATAGACCCTCAGTAATGTTTTCACCCAATCATCCCTCAATTAACATATAACAATCACTTACTTCCCAGGTACATGTACTCTCAGCTATCACTGCCAGAACCTACTAGATGATCTAACTGACAAGTCTGAATCCATTGCCTAAGTCAATGAGTTTTTTTTTGGAATGTTTGATACACGTTTGCTCAACTATTTCGGAGGGCAGTTAAGTGTCAATCACATTCTTGTAGGTCAGGAATCAAATGTAAGCTAGATCAGGCAAAGATAGGTGATTACCCTTCCTAAAGAACATTAGTGAACTCTATGGTTTTTAATAACAATTCCCCACATTTGTTAGATTGCTACTGTATTTACTTCATTGTATTTAGATATGTACTATAATTACCTCAGAATGTTTTGATTGCATCCACATTGACTCGTAGTAAGTATATTAGTATCTAAGCAAGCTGCCCCAATTCCTTAAATGTCACCTTAAATAATCTATATTCATTTTGTTTAAATAGATGCTCTAATCAGTGCTTTTATACAGATAAATATCCACCTCATCAGGTTTGTTCAAAAAAATGTACTGTTGCATCAAGATATTAATTAAAAAGACATCTTAATCACTTAAAGGTGCACTTACACTTGCTCAGCTTGCATAGAAATTGTTTAGTAGTCTTTTGAGAAGCACTTAATATACACAATACCGATTTGAATAAACTGTCTGATATTTTTGAGGATTTGTGCAAGTGTTTTGGCTTGAGTTGGCATGGGTTTTTACAGTACATCTTGCTAATTAATAGGAAGAACCTGCAGCAGTCTGGAATTGACTTAAGTAATGTACAGTGATAAATAAACCAGTGTTTAACATGATAAATTTAACTTCTTTAACAGATTTTGAATTAGAGATAGGAAAGTCAAAATTATCTATCTGACCTAATTAGCTGAAATTTGACTATTTTAATTGCTGTAATATCATTAGCTCCAATTACGATAACTCTCCAGTGTACTGATGCTGAATTCAGAGACATCAACAAACAGATATATTAGTGTTGTCAAGAGAACCTCCCTTTATATTACATAGATTAATACCTCTGTTGAAACAGTGGACCAAAGTGATATCAGGATTAAACACTTCAGAACGTATATACCTCTTTTTCCCTTTTGATGTTTCCTCTTGCACGAAGTCTCCAAGATCTTGTCAACATTCAGGCACATTTTTTGAAACATGAACATGTTGGAAATCAACAGCAGGTTCCGCTTTGATTAAAGCTTGTTATGTTGGCACTAAAGACGTACTCAATTTCAGGAAGGTTGCAACTCCAACCCCAGTTAGACGGTGTACTATTTATACAAATTTATAAGTATGAAAGGTGAATGATGTGTTTATGTCTACAGATGTAGCTCTATTCCTTCTCTATTTCAGGTCGTTAATGAAGTACTTAACTGATTAAATTTAAAAGTATTTCAGTGTCTGTAATGTAGAGATGGAGCATTGGTTCATAACTTTGTAATTCAGTTTCACTATACTTTTCATTATCTATGTACGATTTCCTGGTCACTTCTTGAATTTGTTTGTCCATTTTTTTTACTACATGATCGGGATATGTTTACCAACATGCACACTAACATATGCTGCCAGACCCACTGAGTTTCTCCAGCGATTTCTGGTTTTCATAGATCACAGATCATAGATCAGTGTGGAATCAGGCCCTTCGGCCCAACAAGTCCACAGACGACCCTTGCAGCATCCCACCCAGACCCATCCCCCTATAACCCTATAATTTATGTTTCAGATTTCCAGCATCCACAGTTCCTTGTTTTTTGTTTAGCATTCTTTCCATACCCACTTCACTATGACTTTTCAGGATCTTATATACTTCAATTGAACCATTCCTTAATCTTTTACACTGTAAAGAAATCGTGCCCAGCCTATCCAACCTATTTTTGAAACAATACCATTCAATCTAGGCATCAATCTAATAAACCCCCTTTGAATTGTCTCCAATACATTTACATCCTTCCTTAAAGGAGGCAAAACAATGCACTGTTTTCGAGATGAAGTCTCACCAATACATGCATAACATGAAGTATAATTGCCATGTATGTTTTTGCATGATTTAAAACTGATTCCTCAGCCTCCGCAGAGGGTCCCCAATTTTTGAACATCCATCTTACGAAGCCCATTCTTTGCAACACAGTCCCATTCAGGGCATTAAGTTTAAAGACTTGATGTCCAAATGTTTCCTATACTTCCAAATGGCTCCTTTATATTATCCTGCATGTGCTCCGACTTGCAAACAATCACCAGAATGGAACCTATTTGCAACCTGGGGGACTGCATGTAAGTGGTTTTTTTTGGGTGGAAATTTTGTGAGTAAAATAACATTATTATTGAGACAGTGATTCTCACCTTCCATTGAGGCATTCAATAGTTGGAATAGCCATGTGTTAGCATTCCAGGTATATAACTGCTTTGAACAGCAGCAATCCTCTGTATGTTGGACCTCACTAGTGAACTGTTAAACGAAGTGTCCCTTAGCTCTCACAGATGGATATAAATGATCCCATTATTTTGTTCTTTCTGAGCTTAATGCACAATGCCTGCCCACCCCTCACCCCACCCCACCATCAATGCTAGACCAGGTGACCTGGTTATTACAATGTTGGTATTTGAGGGATCTTGCTATGCACAAATTCACAAATCCCTCAGGCCCAATAGTTAAGCAGCTATAAGGTCTTATTTGTTGTTGTGGGGATGGAGTGTAATAAGGGCCCCATTTTCCAATGGTATCCCACTTCCCCCCCACTTGATCTGTATCAAGTAGCAGTGTCAAGCCTGACATTATTAAAGCCTGTAAATTTGATTCGGTTGAACTGATGGGAATAACTTGTTCAATCATCTCAGCTCAGTGGTTTGCCTCAATATTTCAGCTTCTGCACACTGAGCACAGATGTAGATGATAATCTTGTCCAAAAAGAAGTCCCAGCAAGAAAAAGAAGCAGTTTGTGAAGTTTACGCATTTCTTGATATGGCACACTGTTGGGGTGTGGCTGCAGAAGACATTCACAAATACAAGTCACTGCTCTTGACATCCAATGAAGTACATTGAAAGTGCAGTGGCTGCTGCAATGTAGGAAAAGTAGCAGCCAATTTGCGCACAGCATGATCCCACAAACAGCAATGTGATAATAACTAGATCATAGGGTTTAGTGATGCTGGTTGAGGGACAAACATTGAGCAGTTATCACAGTAAGAACAAAATAATGGAATCTTTGATATCCAATTGAGAGAGATACAGAACCAACATTTAAAGGTTTTCCAGTGCAGGGACACCTTCAACATTGCAGCAATCCCTCAGTACTGAGCTGGAGCGATAAGCTAACTATTGTGCTCAAGTATGTGGAGCAAGATTTGATTCCACGCACATCCAATTAGAGAGGTGAAAATGCTATCACTTTACAAAAGGAAGGCAGCTATGCATCAGGAACACCAGTGCCATACGCCAGTCTCCGCCAATGGAGAAACAGCTTACAACACATGATGAAGCTATCAGAACCACAGAAATGCTGCTGCATGAGTAAGAGGCTTGGTCGATGCAAGATCAGGAGCATTGTCATATAAAGTTCAGGACTCCTACCCGAACAAGTACATAGACCGTACGTAAGTCGCAAATGGTGTGGGTGCAAAATGTGCCCCACTCTTCAGAACAGTTGGAAAGGTTGTTGGAACCCGTGGGTTCTTCCTCTGCATCAAGCACTGAAGAGACCTCTGAATCTGAGATTGATACAGCACATCTTGGCACATTGACGCCTTTGCCACCAGAAGAAGAGAGTGAATTTCTCCTGAGATGATCCAGGTGCAAGGGGCGAGCTCCTGTGCATTACATGCCGCCTGGATCTGACGCAGAGTTAGAAGAACCTGACCCAGTGCTAAAATGCCCCAGGAGGCACTACAAGAAAGAGGACTAGCCTATGTCCTCGGACTCAGAGAAGAAGCGATGTAGTGATTGTAATGAGGTCAGCCAGGTAGAACTCATGGAATTTGTGTTTCTTGATTGGGGCTGTTAATCTGGTCCAATCAGGGAACCTGGCAGACAGATATAAACATGTGTCAGATATTCTGACACTCTGACAGCTGGCTCTGAGGGAGCTGGACCAGCGTCAATGACTTTGCGCGTGCAAATAAAGGATGACTTGGTGATGGGATCCCAGCCTCTGTGGAGTTATTTCAGAGATCATCTTGTATAGTCTTCACAAATAGTACTGATTTGATTCTCGCAAGACAGTGGTGAGTTCCCGATTGACACTCATTCTGTCTTGTTAAATAGGGAGGTGACGGCCAATTGTATTACGCTAGCCTGTTCATCCAGAAACTCAGCTAATGTTCTGGGACCAGGGTCTGAATCCTGGCAGATGGTGGAATTTGAATTCAAGAAAATAAAATTTTGAATTAAAAATCTACTGGTGACCATGAAATCATTGTTGATTGTTGAAAAAGCCCATCTGGCTCACTGTCCTTAAGATAAGAAAATCTGCCATTCTCACGTGGTCTTGCCTACATGCAATTCCTGACTGACAGCAATGTGTTTGAATCTCAACTGTCCTCTGAAATTACCTAGCAAGTCGTTCAGTTGTATTGATCACTGCAAAGTCCGAAAAGAAATGAAATGGAATGAGACGGACGACATGGCTTTGATATCAGTACCAGAAAAGACAATGGCAGAAACAGTCCCATTTACCCTGCAAAGCCCTCCTCAATAACATCGGGAGGCTAGTGCCAAAATTAGGAGAGCTTGACATGGTCATACTCACAGAATCATACCTTAACACACACTGTCCCAAACACCACCATCACCATCCCTTGATATGTCCTGTCCCACTGGTAAGACAGACCCAACAGAGATGGTGGCACCGTGGTATTCAGTTGGGAAAGAGTTGCCTTGGGAGCTCTCAATGTTGATTCTGGACCCCATGGAGTCTCATGATTTCAAGTTAAACATAGGCCAGGAAACCTCTTGCTGATTATCCCGTATCGTCCTCCCTTGGCTGATGACTCAGTGCTTCTCCATGTTGAACAACACTCAGAGGAAGCAAGGGTGTAAAATATACTCTTGGCAGGAGATTTCCATGACCAGCACCAAGAGTGGCTGAGCAGTAGCACTTTTGGTCAAGTTGTTTGGATCCAGTACAGTTATAACACTGGCACCTACCCAACAATGTTGAAAAATGCCCAGGTATGTCCTGTACACAAAAAGCAGAAATTTAATCCAACTAACTACCGTTGCATCAGTCTATTCTCGATCATCAGTGAAGTGATGGAAAGTGTCACCAACAGTGATGTCAAGCAGCACTTTCTAAGCAATAACCTGCTCAGTGATGCCTAGTTTGGGTTGTGCCAGGCCACTCAGCTCCTGACCTTATTACAGCCTTGGTTCAAATATGGAGAAGAGAGCTGAATTCCAAGATAAGGTGAGAGTGACAGCCCTTGATATCAAGGCCATATTCGATCAAGTGCATCGTCAAGGAGCCCTAGCAAAATTGGAATCAACGGGTATCAGGGGTCGGGGGCGGGGGTGAGGGGGTGGCGGGGGTGGGTAGGTGGCGGTGGGGTCAAACTCTCAGTTAGTTAGGTCTTACCTGGCACATAAGATGGTTGTGGTTGCATGAGGTCAGCCATCTCAGTTCCAGGACATCTCTGCAGGTGGTCCTCAGGGCAGTATCTGAGATCCAACCATCTTCAGCTGCATCATCAATGACCTCCTCTCCATCATAATGTCAGAAATGGAGATGTTCACTGATAATTACACAATGTTCACACCATTCATGACTCCTCAGATGCTGAAACAGTTCATGTTCAAGTGCGACAGGATCCGGACAATATTCAGGCTTGGGCTGACAAGTGGCAAGTAATATTCACACCACACAAATTCCAAGCAATGACCATCTCCAAAAAGAAGCAAATCTCACCAAATCTCCGAGATATTCAATTATGTTACCATCATTGAATCCCCCACTGTCAACAACCTGGAGGTTACTATTGACCACAAACTCAATTCATCTACTTCCTGAGGAGGCTAAGGAAATTCAGTATGTCCATAAAGATTCTTACAATTTTTTATAGATGCACGATAGAAAGCATCCTATCTTGATGCATCACAATGTGTAATGGCAACTACTGTTCCAAAGACTGCAAGAAACTACAGTGAGTTGTGAACGTAACCCAGTCATCAGACAAACCAGCTTCCCATCCATTGACTTCATTTATACTTCCTGCTACATTGGGAAAGCAACCAACATAATCAAAGTACACCCACCCCGCCCCACAAGTTATATTCTTTTCAACCGTCTTCTGTCAGACAGAAGATATCAAAGTTTGAATAATGTACGAACAGATTCATGATCAGTTTCTTCCCTGCTGTTATCAGACTTTTGAATGGACCTCCTAAATGTTAATGTTGATCTTCTCTGCACCTTCTTGACATCTGTAACATTGTATCTCACTCTGCTCTGTTACCCTGATGCACTTGTAGAGTATGATCTGCCACATAAGACAACACTTTTCATTGTCTTTCAGTGCATGTGACAGTAATAAATGAAATGAAATCAAATCAAATCAAAAGGTCAGATGCTAGGAATACTGCGGCAAGTAACTCACCTCCTGACTCCCCGGAGCCTGTCCATTATGTACAAGACATAAGTCAGGAGTGTAATGGAATACTTCCCACTTGACTGGATGGGTGCAGCTCCAACAACAGTAAAAAGTCTTGACACAATCCAGAACAATGCAGCCCACTTGTTTGGCTACACACCTACAAGCAATCCACCCCTCTACCGCCGACAATCAGTAGCAGCAATGTATTACTATTTACAAGATGCCCTCCAGAAATTTACCAAAGGTTGGTGGAGTTGTAGATGGTGTGGAGGGCTGTTGTAGGTTGAAACAGGACATTGACAGGATGCAGAGCTGGGCAAAGAAGTGGCAGATGGAATTCAACCCGGAAAAGTGTGAAGTGATTCAGTTTGAAAGATCGAATTTGAATGCAGAATACAGGGTTAATGGCAGGATTCTTGGCAGTGTGGAGGAATAGAGGGACCTTGGGGTCCACATCCATAGATCCCTCAAAGTTGCTACCCAAATTGATAGGGTTGTTAAGAAGACGTATGATGTGTTGGCTTTCATTGGCAGGGGAATTGAGTTTAAGAGCCGTGAGGTTATGCTGCAGCTCTATAAAACCCTGGTTAGACCACACTTGGAATATTGTGTTCAGTTCTGGTCACCTCATTATAGGAAGGATGTGGAAGCTTTAGAGAGGGTGCAGAGGAGATTTACCAGGAGGCTGCCTGGACTGGAGGGCAGGTCTCATGAGGAAACTTTGAGGGAGCTAGGGCTTTTCTCATTGGAGTAAAGAAGGATGAGAGGTGACTTGATAGAGGGTTACAAGGTAGAGTGGATAGCCAGAGATTTTTTCCCAGGGCGGATATGACAATTATGAGGGGGCATAATTTTAAGGTGATTTGAGGAAGGTATAGAGGAGATGTCAGAAGTAGTTCTTCACACAGAGTGGTGGGTGCGTGGAATGTGCTGCCGGCTGTGGTAGTGGAGTCAGATACTTTATAGACTCTTGGATAGGCATACAGATGATAATAAAATGTAGGGCATGCAGGGTAGTTTGGCCTTAGGGTAGGATAATAGGTCGGCACAACATCGTGGGCCGAAGGGCCTGTACTGGGCTGTACTGTTCTATGTTCTATGTTCTATCTTCAAACAGCATCTTCTAAAGTCATGATCATTTCCATCTAGAAGGACAAGAGAAGCAGATACATGGGAATATCACCACCTTGAAGTTCCCTCCAAGCCATTCAATATCCTGACTTGGAAATATATTGCCATTTCTTCACTGTTGCTGAATCAAAATCCTGCAATTCCCTCCCTAGGAGCATTGTGGGTCGATGGCACTGCAGAGGTTCAAGAATACAACTCACCATCACCTTCTCAAGCACAACTAAAGCAATAAATGCTAACTAGCCAGTGACACCCATGTCCCTCAAGTGAATGATTTTTTTTTTAAATGCTTTATCAACAGAACAACTCACCATGGGTTGCAATCTTGTCAAAGTTATCATGAAAATTAGCCATTCGAAAAAAAGACTGTGGAAATTACAGTGAGTTCTCTCCCCTTGTTCCAAAAGACCTCCATTGTGCCTGGTGTCCAATAACATCTCAGGCCATGCTCTATAGGCATTCACTACATGTACCTCAGGCCCATAGGCATTGGTATCCAGCATGTGGCAGCTTATAAGAACTCTCATAATATATCTCCGATCCACTAACTGAATGTTTCTGCACTTCAATGTCGCACCACTGCACTTATGCCACCAGAGTGGAGAAAGCCATTGACCTTCTTCCTACCATGCTGAACATTCCGTCAAATGGCTGAGACTGCTTTAATCTGGATTGAAACCTCAGGCCTACCTGACATGGTCTGGTATTATGGCCCCCACTGCTGATCCTCGAGGAAGATGGCACCCTGGCTGTGCACCACCTCATCCAACAGGACCCCCAGGATCCTGCCCACAAAGTGGGGTGCTAATTTTACGCCATCTGCTACGTCCTTGCAAAGTATCAGGAACAGCTCTGGACTGACAATGCTTTAAAGATGGTGCAGGTACAATGAATGCCACTGAAGTTCATGATATTCCAGCAGTGGTGAGTTGTCTTGGGAATGGCTTATGGTAAGATGGGGTGGAAGTCCAACGTGATACTCGTCTGAGGGCTGAAATAGCAATGAATGCATCAAGTTTGGTAAGATTCAGCAAGAAAGCTCACTTGACCTCGGGATGAGTAACACTGCCCCAAACTCAGTATGACTCATGGTTTGTCAAAAAACATAAGAATCAGCCTTCTATCCTGAAATTTCAAATTTGACAAAGTTGACTGCAAAAATAGTTTAAAAAGTAAGAGAAGCAATGGCAAACATTTCGGGAAATATTTAACAACTAGCAACAGAGATTTAATCCATTAAAAAGAAAGCTCAACAAGAAGGATAATACCATCCATGGTGACTAGGGAGTGTGTCAAATTAAAAGAGAATACATAAAATTTTGGTGGCTCAGAGGAACCAGATAAGGATGACTAAAAAGTGATAAAGGGAAAAAGTAAAAGTGAGAGAAAACCAGCAGTAAGTATTAAAACAGAAGGTTTTGATGCATAAAAGAAGGATAAGAGCAATGAAAGTGAACATTGGTCCCATAGGGGATGAGACTGGGCAATTGATAATTGGTAAAAAGTAAAAGACAGAGACTCTGAACAAATATTTTGTATCTATGTTCACAGCAGAAAACACAAAGCACATCCTGACGGTAGGAGAAAATAAAGACAGAGAGAAGAATTTAGAACAACCACTATCACTAGAGAACAAGTATTATCTAAACTCTGTAACTAAAGTCTGACAAGTCCCCTGGACCTGAGGGTCTGCACCCTTGTGTCCGTCAAAAAAGTGATGTGGAGATGTGGATACATTAGTTATAATCTTCTAAAGTTCTTTAGATTCTGGAAAAGTTACAGCAAACTGGAAAACAACACATGTAACACATCTTTTCAAGAAAGGATGGAGACCAGAAAACAGGAAGTTTACCTTACATCCGTCATGGGGAAAATGTCGTAATCCATTAGTTTAGCAGTTACAGTATCATGTGAGAAAATGAGATTTCCCACTGGTAGGAAGATTAGAAGGCAGAGTATTATTTAAAAGGAGAGACATTTCAGAATGCTGCAGGACAGAGCAATCCATGTATCTTTGTACCTGAATCACAAAAAGTTAGTGTGTACGTACAATAAGTAATTAGGAAAATCAATGGAATGTTGGCCTCAATTGCAAAGGAGCTGGAGTATAAAAATAGGGAAGACTTGTTACAAATACTTAGAACATTAGTGAGACTGCAATAAATTAATTTGTGCAGTCAAAGCCTAAATACTGAAGGAGGGATATACTAATGTTGGAAATTGTTGGAGAAAGCTCAGCAGTCTAATTCCTGGGATGAAGGTATTTTCTTGTGATGAAAGTTTGGGCAGGTTGGGCCTCTGCTCATTGGAGTTTAGAATAATTACAAGATTCTGAGGGGCCCTAACAGGGTAGATGGCAAGGCAATGTTTCCCCTTGAGGGGAAAATCGAGAACAAGGCAGAACTGTTTAAAAATGTTATCTCCAATTTAAGATAACGATGAAGAGGAATTTCTTCTTTGAGGGTTGTTAGATTTCTGTCCACAGTGACAGAGTTGAGGCTGAGTCATGACATATATTTAACGCTGAGTTAGAGTTTCTTGTTCAACAAGACAGTCAGAGTTATTGGGGACAGGCAGAAAAATAAAATCATGGTCACAATTTGACTAGCCATGATCTAGTTATATGATGGAGCAGGCTTATTTGGCCGAATGCTCAATTTTTGCTCCTATTCCTGTGGGCATTACGGAGACTTGGATAATACGGGCAGGAATGGTTGTTAGATGTTCCGGTGTATAGAAGTTTCAAAAGAAATAGGGAGGGAGGTAAAAGAGGTGGGGGAGTGGCATTGCTAATCAGGGATGGTATCACAGCTGCAGAAAGGGAGGTCGTGGAGGAGGATTTCTCTACTGAGTCAGTATGGGTGGAAGTCAGAAACAGAAAAGGAGCAGTCACTTTATTGGGAGTTTTCTGTAGACCCCCAATAGCAACAGAGACACTGAGGAACAGATTGGGATACAGATTTTGGAAAGGTGCAGCAGTAATAGGGTCGTTGTCATGGGCGATTTTAACTTCCCTAATATCGTTTGGAGCCTCCTCAGTGCAAATAGTTTGGATGGAGCAAATTTTGTCAGGTGTGTCCTGGAAGGATTTCTGACTCAATTTGTAGATAGGCCAACTAGAGGGGAGGCCATATTGGGTATGGTGCTTGGTAACGAACCAGGTCAGGTGTCAGATCTCTCAGTGGGAGAGCATTTCGGTGATAACGATCACAATTCCCTGACCTTTACTATAGTCATGGAGAGCGATAGGAGCAGATGGTATGGGAAAGTATTTAACTGGGGGAGGGGGAATTACAATGCTATTAGGCAAGAACTACGGAGCACCAACTGGGATCAGATGTTCTCAGGGAAATGCATGGTAGAAATGTGGCGGTTGTTTAGGGAGCAGTTGCAACAGATACTGAATAGGTTTGTCCCACTGTGGCAAGGAATGGATGGTATGATGAAGGAACCTTGGGTGACAAGACATGTTGAACACCTAGTCAAGAGGAAGCAGGAAACTTACTTAAGGTTGAGGAAGCAAGGATTGGACAGGGCTGTAGAGGTCTACAAGGTAGCCAGGGAGGAACTGAAGAATGGACTTAGGAGAGCTAGAAGAGGCTATGAGAAAACCTTGGTGGGTAGGATCAAGGAAAATCCTAAGGCTTTCTATACTTACGTGAGAAACAAGAGGATGGCCAGAGTGAGGGTAGGGCCAATCAGGGATTGTGGAGGGAACTTGCGTGTGGAGTCAGAGGAGGTCCTTAATGAATACTTTGCTTCAGTATTCACCATTGAGAGGGACCTTGACATTTGTGAGGACAGCATGAAACAGGCAGCTATGCTCGAACTGGTTGTTGTTAGGAAGAAGGACGTGCTAGAAATTTTGAAAAACATGAGGATAGATAAGTCCCCTGGGCCAGGCGGCATATATGCAAGGTTACTATGAAAAGCGAGGGAAGAGATTGCTGCCCCTTTGGCAATGATCTTTGCTTCCTCACTGTCCACTGGAGTAGTACCAGAAGATTGGAGGGTGTCAAATGTCATTCCCTTGTTCAAGAAAGGGAATAGGGATAATCCTGGAAATTACAGAGCAGTCAGTCATACTTCTGTGATGGGCAAATTATTGGAGAGGATTCTGAGAGGTAATATTTATGATTATTTGGAAAAGCACAGTTTGATTAGAAATAGTCAGCATGGCTTTGTGAGAGGCAGGTCATGCCTCACAAGCCTCATTGAATTCTTTGAGGATGTGACAAAACACATCGATGAAGGTAGAGCAGGGGTGTGGTGTATATGGATTTTAGCACGGCATTCGATAAGGTTCCACATGGTAGGCTCATTCAGAAAGTGAGGAGGCATGGGATTCAGGGAAATTTGGCTGTCTGATACAAAACTGGCTGTCCAATAGAAGACAGAGGGTGGTAATAGATGGAAAGTATTCAGCCTGGAGCTCAGTGACCAGTGGTGTTCCGCAGGGATCTGTTCTGGGACCTCTGTTCCTTGTGATCTTTATAAAAGACTTGGATGAGGAAATGGAAGAGTGGGTTAGTAAGTTTGCCAATGACACGAAGGTTAGTGGAGTTGTGGACAAGGTGGAGGGCTGTTGTAGGTTGCAACAGGACATTGAAAGGATGCAGAGCTGGGCAAAGAAGTGGCAGATGGAATTCAACCCAGAAAAGTGTGAGATGATTCATTTTGGAAGGTTGAATTTGAATGCAGAATACAGGGTTAATGGCAGGATTCTTGGCACTGTGGAGGAACAGAGGGATCTATGGGTCCATGTCCACAGACTCCTCAAAATTGCCACCGAAGTTGATAGAGTTGTTAAGAAGGCGTATGGTGTGTTGGCTTTCACTGGAAGGGGAATTGAGTTTAAGAGCCGTGAGGTTATGCTGCAGCTCTATAAAACTCTGGTAGACCACACTTGGAATATTGTGTTCAGTTCTGGTCACCTCGTTATAGGAAGGATGTGGAAGCTCTAGAGAGGGTGCAGAGGAGATTTACCAGGATGCTGCCTGGACTGGAGAGCCAGTCTCATGAGGAAAGGTTGAGGGAGCTAGGGCTTTTTTCATTGCAGCAAAGAAGGATGAGAGGTGACTTGATAGAGGTTTACAAGATGATGAGAGGCATAGATAGAGTGGATAGTCAGAGACTTTTTCCCAGGGCAAAAATGACTATTACGAGGGGGCATAATTTTAAAGTGATTGGAGGAAGGTCTCGGGGAGATGTCAGAGGTAGGTTCTTCACACAGAGAGTGGTGGGCGTGTGGAATGCACTGTCGGCAGTGGTAGTAGAGTGAGATACTTTAGAGACTTTTAAGAGACTCTTGGATAGGCACATGGAGGATAGTAAAATGTAGGGTATGCAGGGTGTATTGTTCTTAGTAGGATAATAGGTCGGCACAACATTGTGGGCCGACGGACCTGTACTGTGCTGTACTGTTCTATGTTCTACATCCTATCTCATAAGAAAGAATGATGACCAGAATTGGATGCAATGTTCTAGTTGTGGCCTAACCAGTGATTTATGAAGAATCAATGCAACTTATCTGTTTTTGAACTCAATGCCTCTATTTTTGAAGCTCAAAGAATATGCTCTGTGAACTGCTCTCTCAGTACGTCCTATTACATTTCAATGTCAGGGGTCATGAAACCTCGGTTTTTCTGACCCAGCATATAAATTGCAGCTTTGCCTTTGAGTCTATCCATTATGCCTTTTGCCGAAATGCTTCACCTCCCCTTCTCCCCACTAAATTCCATTTTCCACTTTTCTATCCATTTCACTAGCCTATGGAAAAAGTAAAGTCACACAGACCCAGAGAAAATAGCTTATTTATACCCTGATATGACCAATTTGTATCTTCCTGTTTGCCACACCTCCATCTTTGCTGCCAACTGCAATTTTAGGAATTTTACACTTTCTCTTAAAGTGTACTCTCCATGTCTTCCTCAGTCTGTGATCACAGATATCAATGTTTACTGTTCTCTCTTTCTTTCTCCCATGTTTCCCCTATGATTTGTGGCTACACTAATTGCCCTATATGAGTTCCTGGTAGCATTTCAACTAAATCCAGATCTTTGTAATAAATGCAAAATGCTGCAAAGTTCTACATCTGAAATAAACACAGAGAATGCTGCAGAAACTCAGCAGGTCAGGCAGCATCTGTGGAAAGAGGAACAGAGCTAATAAGACTCTTTCTTGGAACTAGTTTATTGAAATGGCAAGTGAGCTTTGTATGTCATGGGACCTGACCTCAAGTTGACCATGCCTTTTAACCATGCCTACGGTTTCGACACCAAACTTTATAACCTGAAGTAAACTGCCTCTCTCAATTAGAGGAGTCTTGTGTCTGGCATTGACATTCCTGATGCTGTTTCACCCTCCCATCCCAAGATTCAAGGAGATCAGGTTCCCTGATGCAGAGTCTTCTCTGCATTAGCAACTCCTGTAGTTGTGTAAGGGGTAGTCTTATAATCAAACAGGAACAGGACAGTTTGGTATCGAATGAAACTGTAGGCTGTTTCTTCACTTCCCTAAAGACTACATCTTGGCTATGAGACCATTTCCAAACTTTTTCAATAGCAAATGTAAGGATGCCAGGATGGAGGCCAGGACACATATGAATTTTCTGTAATAACTCACCAACATAAGGAAAGATCTAAGCTCTGGTGCAGATGTTGGAGCTGGGGTATCTTTGATTGCCCTTACTTGATCTTTCAATGGGCGTAACCCAGTCTATTCTGTAGCTCAGGTAGGTCAAGTTCTCTAGCTGCTTTTTATTGGTCTTCCCAGATAAATGGCGACCAAGGGTAGACCTTGTAAAATTTTCTTCAACAACCATGGAAAATGACACAGACTGATGATACCCCAAAAGGCAGTCTCGTATATTGGTGCAAACCCTTATGGATTTTAATTGTAGCATACATCTGGGAAAACTCATTTAATTGCAATTGCAGGGTACCCATGGCTCACATCCAGTTTTGTGAAGGACAGCCCTCCTGCCAGTTTTGCATATAAGTCTTTTATGCAAGGGTATTTATCCAGGTGCAAAAAGCAGCTTATCATTTGTTTAAAATCCCCACAAAGGTGAACTGACCATTCAGGCTTCACAGTTGGCACAACTAGTGCTGCTCATTCCACAAACTGCACTTGTTTGATGATTCTTTCACTTTCCAACCTCCTGATTTCTGCACATAAGGCAAATGGCACTGGGCAGGCCTTGCAGAATCAGGGAATTGCTTCCTGGTCAACATGTAAGGTGGCCTTGACCCCTCTGATAGTCCCTAGACACCCTGAAAAAACTTCCAAGTATTTAATTAGGACTTTGCACAGCCATATTCTAATTGAAAAATGTTGAGCCAATCAAGTTGAATCTTTCTCAACCAATCAAAGCAGTCACCCAGTCTGTGTTTGATCTTGCAATAACATTATGAGCAGTGAATGGAGTAGAATATTCTGATAGAAGTACAAGTGAAATGTTGCTTCACCTTGAAGGTGTGTTTGGGGCTTGAACGGTGAAGGGGAAAGAGATGAATGGGCAAGTGTTACACCATCTGCAATTGCATGGGAAAGTGCCATGGAGGGGGTGAGGATGTGTTAGGAGTGATGGAAAGTGGGCCAAGGTTTTGCAGCGGGATCAGCCCCTCCAGAGTGCTGGAATATGTTTGATGGTGGAATCCTGTCTGAGGTGACAGAAATGGTGGAAGATGACTCTTTTCTATGTGGAGGCTGGGATACAGAATGCAGAGAAGTGAACCCCGTTATTGTTCTGAGACGGAGAAGAGGAGGTAAAGACAGACTTGCAGGAAATGGGTCAGAACACCAGATTCTTGTAAAGATGTGTTTAAACTGGAGCTTGTATCAAACAGTTTCAGACAGATCTACAACCACAGAGCAGCTCCCTGCTGGCTCCCAACTGCACAGCTGAATTTAGCTGTACTTGCTAGGAGATGAACAGAGCAGACAGGGAGAAATTGTGCCCTTTCATAAAAAGGATTGAGAGTGAATTGGCACAAATTTAAAACAAATTGGTAGATTCAAAGGTGGATTCAGTTATTTTGAAATTTTGTTTCCTTTCCTTCTCTGATAACTTGCGAGTTTAAACAACCTTCCACCTGTTTAATTACACCTGCAATGGTCAATCTTTTATCCAAAGAATCTTTAAGCAAACATATGCAAGTTATGAAAGTCAAATATGACAGTTTAGGAAGAAATAAGGAAGAACTTGGATTTATATAGCGCTTTCTTCAACCTCACAATGTTCTAACGTGCTTCATAGATATTTACGTACTTTTGAAGTGTGGCCACTGTTGGGGTGTAGGAAAAAAAATCCACAAATATATGCGCAGCAAACTCTCTCAGTGGTAAAATGATTGACTGCATAATCTGTTCGTATGATTTCGATGGAATGATAATTATTAGCCAGGACACTGGAGATAACACTCTGCTCTTCTTCAGAATTGTTCCATGGGATCTTTAATGTCTATTTGGGAGGGTTGCAAGAGTTTGGTTTTACCTCACAGCTACAGGATGGCACTTGTATCAATGCAGCCTCCATCACTGAAGTCTGCATTGAAACCTCAACCTGGATTATGTCCAGATTTCTGAAGTGGGATTTGAACCCACAACCTGAAGCACTTTTTTGAAGAAAAGTATAGGAGTTCTTCCCCCATGTCTTGGAGAATATTTGTCATTCAATCAATATTGTGAAAATGGATGATTTTTGTTGTGATCACTTTGCTGATTATGGGAGCTTGCTTTGAGCAAAGATGGCTGCCATCTTTCAGAAATTACAACAATGACTGCATCAACACGGTGTGGAGCTGGAGGAACACACCAGGTCAGGCAGCATCAGAGGAGTAGGAAAGTTGACGTTTCGCGTCGGGACCCTCCTTCTTCTGTGTACACAGTGAGAGACCCATCTGTGAGCAAGTGGACATGCCCCAATTTTCCAATGCTATAAAACTATCCGTTTACTTTCCTTAAGTCTCAATGGAAAAAATCTGTGAGAAAAATTATCAGGGAAAATCTAGTGTGCATGTCAAAGAAAGAAAACTCATTTTGCATTCAGGTCTATGTTTTAGGACCTGCTGGAGAATATTCTCCAACAGCAGCCCAATCCCAAGATGTATTATACCACAAATGCCACTCTACAGTTATTCATAGAAACACTGTAGTCCCTTCACATTGGCAATTTTATGATTTATTATTTTCTATTTATTCTTATCCTAGCTGTGGATACATGCTGTTTGTCAGTCATGTTAATTGATCAGAAGGGAGACAGAGATTTGGTTTTAATAAGTGAAGGAGAGGAAGTGTAATAGCTCTGCGTGTCACACGGAATTAAAGAATGCACACAAAATGTCTATAATACACTAATTGCTTAAGCCAGTTAAAGGTGGAGAGATTTTTTAACTTTGCAGGGATCAAGGATATTTATAACTATTGCAAATATGTTCACTTGAGCAAGGGGTAGCCATTATCCTAGCACCTTTCTCAATCCTGAAGTGCTTGATGAAGCTTAAAATTGCTGTTGAAATGGAACTACTGTGCAGCAATTAGCTGTCATATGCAGCAGGCGCCTAATGGACTTTAGGCAAAGCATATTTCTGTTTACAGCATCATTATGTTTTGATCATGTTTTTCATTATCTGTAATAATAAAACTGCATCACCTTCTTGTTATTTACAATGTTATGATGCATAAATGACTGCCACAGGTATTACAGAATCATAATATGATACAACAGAGAAAGAGAACATTCAATTAGTCCCACTCCCTTGACCTTTCTACACAGTCTGGCGAATGTTGTTTATTCAAACGTTCATCCAATTCTCTTTTGAAAGCTGTGATTAAATCAGATTCTAGCAAACGTTCAGACAGTGTATTCCAGATCATAATAGCTCATTGGCTCAAAGAAACTCTCATCTCTTCTCTTCTAGTGTTTTTTTTTTAACCATTTACCTTAAATCTATGCCCCCTGATTATCAACCCCTCTGGTTTCATACTAAATACGGTTAGCTTGCAAAGTGCAATTACTGGGGCCAAGAATGGAGGAATGGGCGTGATTGGGTTGCTCCATGGTGAAACGCTTGAATATGATGGACTGAACTGTTGCCTTCTGCACTATTAATGACTGGATGGGTGGAAGTTCATATAGGTGTAATTTGTGGCAGACCAGCACCTGACATCAGGTGTAGGTGAACTATCTGGATGTTGGGAATATTGGGCACCATCTTTTATGCTTTTGACAAGCAACGAAATGAGTTTCTGGGCAGTGGTGACTTGATAATTAAAGGGGATTGTTGCTTGTTAAATGGCTTCTGAACAGCACAGCTCACCTTATTAATAATCAGCTCTCTACCTTGCCAAATACGCCAAACAAACTAGATGTTGAGAATTCCTGACTAGGCACTTAATGACTTCAGCTCATTGCCAGAAGCAAAGAGCCTCCATGTGGGACACCTGGCACTGACTATTCAGGACACACTGCATGGACATTGACCATATGTACCCCAAGTCCATGGACATTGGCATCTGACATGTGGCAGCCTCTAAGAACCCTGTTGACGCATCTCCACTCCACTTAGAGGACACTTATGCACTTCACTGCTATACCTTGGGCTGCACCAGCAACTATTATTGTAATATTCAACAAGGACACTGTGTATTCAGGGACACGTCTCCAATTCATGGACTGGACTAGGCTGAATTCCTGGGCTATTCACTCACTGTCATAGCTCTCACTCACTCTGAGCCTGCCTAGATACTCACAACATCTCTGCCTTATCTTGGTATTTTGCACTTTGCCCTCTCAGTGAGAGATTCCAGGCCACAGTACAGCTGTCTTGCAATGCCATTTAGCACAGAGAGAAAGCCAGGAATTTTGTATTGGTTGTCATCAGTGCCTGTTTTCCCCTCTCAGCTAATTGTCATGATCCCGAGCAGGGCAGCTCTGGTATGATGAATCTTGTCTAGATGTACAGCAACCTTTTAAAGATGACACAGGTGCAAGGAATTCCAGTTAATTCCTTGCAGTGTCACATTGTTCCAAGCGTGGTGTGTTGTAAAGTGGGACTGGAGTGGGTTGAGAGGGTATCATAGGGGCTTGTTTGATCATAATGATGTGAGTTTGGTAAAATGTGGCCTTGCATTGAAAATCCCTCCAAAAATCTCAACCCAACTCATACTTAGCTAAAGGAAAACAAGATTCAGGCCAATGACTATTTTCAAATTCCTATTTTGTTAACCCACTTGATGCCTCTGATCTTTCTAGCGGCAACTTAACCATTCATTGGATCCTGCTTTCTCTAAAAATGATATAACCCTAAAATTGTAGCAGTTGATGCAAATGAATTGATCATCAAATCTCCATTATCAAAGAAATTGCTAGGAGTTTTAAACAAGGTCTGAAATCCTATTGATATTGAACCATTGTGACAGGGGTACATATTGAAGGTCTTATGGTGCAGTAGCTATTGTCCCTGACTCTGAGCCTGAAATTCCAGGTTTGAGTACTACTCCATGACTTGATGACCACAGAATATATTTTCACAACACCTTGAAACAGGTCAAGGAACAACTTGCAAAACCTTCCAATATGTACTGAGGGTAAGAGTGGGGAGCGATTCCTGATTACCCATGTAAACGAACGAAAATTAGAGTCTTGATTATCACTATCCACAGCTCCAAACTGAACTGTGATATTCAGAAAGGCTCCCAGCAATGTGAAGCCCGTAAGTGAATTGTAACATCTGACCACCACACATAATTTGGGACTTGATTGGTAGAATATATTACCAGGATAAAATGTCATTTATATTGCACCTTTCCCACATCCCAAAATCATTTACGGCCAATGACACACCTTTCTGAAGTATAGTCACTGCTGCATTGTAGGAATCTCAGCAGGCAATTTGTACACAGCAAGATCCCACAAATATTGGTGATCATGACCAGATAATTCAAATTTATGACATCGACTAAGGGGCAAACATTGGTCAGGAATTTCCTGCTTCACTTCAAAGTAGAGCCATAGACCACATCCATCCATTTGAGAGTACAGACAGATCCTCAGTTTAATGTCCCAGCGATAATGTACCTCCAACAATGCAGCCCTCTGATGGGGTGTCAGCCTAGATTTGATGTTCAAGTTCCTGGTATGTAACATGAAACTGCAGCCTTGTTACTGAGAGGCAAGAGAGCTACCAACTGAGCCTCAGCTGATTTTTTTTTTAATATATGCTTACCGGGATGCAATAAATTTAAGAAGGTACTGGGAATGCCACATGATGTCTGTCACCACACAGACGCAAGATGTTTGTGATCTTTTATTTGATAATGCACCCTAATCTGTTCAATAAGATCAGCGGTTGACTAATCTGCGATTCCCCCAACCAAATAGCTTGCTGACAGTTATTGTTCCGGCTCATTCAAGGAGACTAACCACTCAGATGAAGGACTGAAATCTGGGCTCAAGGACAGGAAAATGTACCCATATGTGTTTTAATGTCACCATTACTTAGTTAGCCTTCATAGATTGAGAGTTAAAATTTCATTCCAAATGGAATGTTGAAGGAAGACCAATTTTACCAACAGAAATTTCACCAATACATTCGGTGTTTGGTTTAGCTTTGTCTGATCACTCCAGTTGGATGTTAATGGTTTGACAAGTTGCTCAGGAAGAGCAGTATGTCCAGCTTGTATCCCGTGTGACATTCCTTTGCCAGCCAAAACAGTTTTGTTCCAACAACTGCTGTTCTTGAGATTGAGGTGCATTTGCAATCATCATGTACAAATTGGTGGCAAAAACCTTTAGAACATCTCTGGAACATGAAAAGTAGAATCTCAAATCTCTCGTTTAGAGACATAATTGCACATTTTTGGGCTGAGATTTTAAAAAACAATGAATAAGGTTTACTGAGTTGAATGATCTGAACTTGTAAACATAGATGTGAGGTTAGACTTTGAGGCACATGGCTCTTGTTCCCAGTGAGTGCTGCCAACAGGGAGCCAGTACACTGCCCATACCCTGCCTTTTATTGCCCACAGTGGGTTTGCTCCAAATAAAGCAGCTCCAATGCTTAAAGAACAAGATCCAGACCCATCATCACAAGCAAACAAATATAAGCATCATAGCAAGTGTTAAGTTGTCCCCTTCTTTGCCATCACTACCACCGCCAAGACTTCATTACAAAGACCTACACTTTTCACTGTGTTGCACAGATTTATTTATTGAAAGCCCTGCCCATCCCCATGAATAAAATCACTGAAGGGAAAACCTCGACAATTTAATTTGGTGTCAGGCTCATTAAAACTTTCACACCCTGACAACTGATAATTTATTTCAGATCAGATTGATCGGCATTGTGCTAGCTGCCAATCCACAGGCAACTGTTTCCTCTGGACCACATAATGATTTCCAGCAACATAAATACCAGGGCTGATTGAGCAGAAAATGACAAAGCAACATGTGTCTGACGGTTATAAATACTTTCTTATCCACAGTTGTTGCCAAGGGACTAACAAGCTCAACAACATTTAGCTTAAGGGAAACAGCTACTTTATAAGCCCTTCACAGAAAAGCAAAGTGTGCAATCTTGCTGAGGTATCAGGGGGATTGTGGGGGTCTCTTCAGTTTGCTAGAAATTTAGTAAGAAACCTGCCAAACCACAAACTAATCACTCAGTGGCCAGGACTCCAGCAAGCCTACCTCTGGTATCACGACCCACAAGACGGAAGTCTATTCTAACCAGAACTGCCAACCTGTTGGAGTTAGGATGGTGGTGGGCGTTCAGACACAGCACCAACCTGCTTTAAAAAAGCACTCTTCCCACGCTTAAGCTTGCCACCAGCGACCGCACAAGATACTGTCTGCGGCCTCTGCCCAGCAATACATTTTTGAAATTCAGATAGCTCATGCTTTCTTCGTTAAGTGTCACGGCTGAAAACCCACATGTCTAGATATCCTCCCTGTTTGTACAGAGAATGTCAATTGCCAACTGAGAGTCAAATTGGTATAAAGCAAAAGGCACCAGCTCAAATTATAATATCAGCAATGAGATAGAGACAGGAGATTTGACAGATGAGTTCAAAATCAGAGAGGCTTTTGATAAAATTAAATAAGATAAAACTGTTCCTGATGGCAGAAGGTTCAGTAGCCAGATGATACCAATTTTGGCTGATTGGCAAGGTGAAGTATTTATTTATGTAACTGAAACTTGCTGTCATCTGAAAGGGTATTGAAGACCAGACTGAATTGTAACTTGTCAAAAGGCAATAAGAAGGGAAAAAATAATTACTGGCTGACAGTGCAAGTGGTTGGGAATAACATGATTATTAAGTAGCTGGCCTTGGCAGGATGGGCAGATTGGCATACATCAGTGCTGCCTCATTCTCCAATTCCAAATCTTTGTAAATCAGAGGTTGAATGTGAAGATATCCAAGAGTTAATTCCGTGATGGGCATTTCTGATGAGCTAGGCATTCGCAGAGAATGCTGCAGAGGAAATCAGGTACTTCAAGCCCATTTCAGCTGAAAGAACCTGAGAGGCTACAAACAGTTTTGCTAACCTCCCAAATTCTCCTTAATTGAAACTTAGAAATAATTCCTTCTATTTTGTGGCCCTGACAACAAAAAAAAATTGGTGTTGGTAATTTAGGCAGTCAAATGATTTTCTGAATAACCTAAATGCTGCGTTCTTGAAGAAGGTGGAAGAAGTGTGGCAGCATCAGGGATTGGAGAAAGGGAGGCCAGTTAGTTCAGTTGACAAGAAGGCTCTTGTGTCATTCAGAGTAATACCACCAGTGTGTAGTTCAGTTCCTTTCAAGATGATGTAAACTTGAAACATAGAATCCTAGAGTGCTGAAAGAAGCCATTCTGCCCGTCAAATCTGTACCAATCCTCTGTAGAGCATCCCATCCAGACCCAGTCCTCTGCTAACCCTGTAATCCCACATTTAACATGGCTAACCTACCTAGCATGCACGTCCCCAGACACTATGGGACAATTTAGCATAGCCAGTCCACCTAATCTGCATATTATTGGACTGTACGAGGAAACTGGAGCACCCGGAAGAAACCCAAGCAGATATAAGGAGAATGTGCAACCTCCACACAGACAATCACCCGAGGCTAAAATCAAACCAGGGTCCCTGGCGCAGGAAGGCAGCAGTGCTAATCACTAAGCCACCTGCCTCCTACTCCTGTCACAAAGTAAACTCTGTTTAGGCTGTAGTTTGGCAGTGTTGGAATAATCATGGATGATTTTTCAGAATCACAGAATTATTATAGTGCAGAAAAAGGCCGTACAACCCATCAAAATTACACCAGCTCTTCAAGCATATTGTCTTGGTACTAAACTCTTGCCTTTTTCCCATAAGCGTGCACTTTATTTATATTTAAGTAATCATCTAATACCCTCTTGAATATCAAGGTGGAGAAGAATAGTTTGCCAAGATAAATTTTTGAAAGAAAACATAAATTGAAAATACTGGAAATGCTTGGCAGGTCATGAAGCATTCTGGGATAGATAAATTAAGCCAACGTTTCAGAACAATGACCTTTTATCAGAACTGAAGGTTGTAGACTCCCTACAGTGTGGTAGGAAGTCATTTGACCCATCATGTCTGCACTGACCCTCCAAAGACCATCCCACCCAGACTCAGTACTCACCCCATTTGTCATGGCTATCCCAGCTAACCTACAGATCCCTGAGCAATTTAGCATGACCAATCCACCTAACTTGCACATCCTTGGACTGTGGGAGAATATGTAATCTCATCACAGACAGTCACCCAAGGCTGGAATTGAACCCAGGTTCTTGCCACCAATATGTGAGAGTTACTGCAGGTTTCAAACGATTATAGAGATGGAAATTGAAGGAAGAGTCAGAGATATCAAATTAATGGTGGAAAGTAGAAGAGTCTAAATGACAAAAGGCACATGAAAAATGGTATGGTAATGGGAACAGAAACAAATAATGGGTCTGGAGGAGGTGGAATTGGGAAATGATAGAAACATCACCAACAACTGTCTCTTGAAAATAAACTAATGGGGCAGTGGTTCTGATGTGAAATTATGGAACTCAGTATTGAATCAGGAAGATTGTAATCAAAAGATGAATTCCTTGAGCTTTATTTAAGATTCATTTTGTGAGATATGGGCATCACTGACAAGTTTGACCAAACTTATGGCCCTGGAGAAGGTGGTAGTGAGCTGCTTTCTTGAACTGCTCCAGTCCTTGAGGTGGAAGCACACCCACAGGCTTTAAAGAAAGGACTTTTGGGATTTTGACTCAGCAACTGTGAAAAATTGACAATGTAACTCATATGAACAAATGCAAAAGGAGCAGAAATAGATAATTTGGTTCCTTGAACGTGCTCATCCATTCAATAAGATCGTTGCTGATCTGTTTGTGTTTAGAATTCCACATTCCCATCTATAACTTCTAAGTCAGGATAACGTGTCAGGGTGGAAAGAAACTGAGAGATAGTGGTTCTGAATAGGATATTAATGTGCTCATTTGGGAAAAAGTCTTGTCTTGTGGGTGATCAAAGCCACAATCATGACCTAGATCTGCAACAGATCCACTACCATTGTTTAGCAAGTAGGTCTGATCAAAAATTGCTGTGCCAGTACTCAAAGCTGCGAACATATGGAGTTTGGCCCAGTAAGACTCTGCAGTCTTCTACACAAGGACTTCTCTGGGGTGGGTAGATGCTGAAAGCCTGAAAGATTTGGCAGTAATGTCAAATCTCAATCCAAAATGAATTTGTGGCTCTTAGACTTGCCAATGGTATGTCAGGAAAAAATGGATAGACCCTATATTTTCAGAACTATTTTTAAAACAGTACAATAAGCAAATGTTCAAATTTGGTAGAAGTTCAGTTGTTTTAATCTATAACCCAGCAACATTCAGCCAAAATATTTCAGGAAAAACATGAACAGTAATTTAAAAATATATTTGGAATAAAATAAATGCTCTTTCAATTTAAGAAGATCTCGACTTTTCTTACGAATGTGCATATTAACAGACATAGTGTAAATTTGCATTGGCAAAATGCTTATCACTAATTGGAGGTAGACGATAATATCTCAATACTCTTGAAGCGGCACAGTGGCTCAGTGGTCAGTACCGCTGCCTCACAGCACCTGGGACACAGGTTTGATTCCAGCCTTGGGCAACTGTCTGTGTGGAGTTTGTACATTCTCTCCGAGTCTGCGTGGGCTTGCTCTAGGTGCTCCATTTTCCTCTCACAGTGCAAAGATGTGCAGGTTAGGTGGATTGGCCACGACAAATTGCCCATGGTGTCCAGGGGTATGTGGATTAGATGGATTAGCCATGGGAAATACAGGGTCAGCCTGGGTGGGATGCTGTTCAGAGGGTTGGTGTTGATTCAATGGGCCAAATAGTCTATTCCACACTGTAGGGATTCTATGATTCAGTTCTATGTGTTTTTAGATTTTGTCCAATTTTAATCTTTCCTGATATTCAAAGTTAAATTAAAGGGTGGACTCATAGTTTCAAACAGAAATACTCAGCCATCTCAAAGCAGGGATGAATTTAGGACTCTTTCAATGCAATTTATTTATATCTATCTATCCATCCAACAAGATAGAAGCTCACATTTAAATAAATGTGAGGCGCTGCATTTTGGAAAGGCAAATTAGGGCAGGGCTTACACACTTAATGGTAAAGTGCTGGAGAGTGTTGCTGAACAACGAGACCTTGGAGTGCAGTTTCATAGTTCATTGAAAGTGCAGTCCCAGGTAGACATGATGGTGAAGAAAGCATTTTGTATGCTTGCCATTATTGGCCAATGCACTGAGTATAGGAGTTGGGAGGTCATGTTGCAGCTGTACCTGACATTGGTTAGGCCACTTTTGGAATACTTCATGCAATACTGATCTCCCTACTATAAGAAGGATGTTGTGAAACTTGAAAGGGTTCAGAAAAGATTTACAAGGCTATTGCCAGAGTTGAAGCATTTGAACTATAGGGAGAGGCTGAATAGGCTGGATCTAATTTCTCTGGAGCGCCGGAGTCTGAGGGGTGACATTATAATGGTTTATAAAGCCATGAGGGGCATGGATAGGGTGAATACCCAAGGCCTTTTCCCTGAGGTAGGCGAGTCCAAAACTAAAAGGCACAAGTTTAAGGTGAGAAGGGAAAGATTTTCACGCAGAGGGTGAAATAAAAGAATGAACAACCCAAGGAAGTGGTGGAGGCTGGTGCAATTACAGCATTTAAAAGGCATCTGAATGGATATATGAGTAGGAAGGGTTTTGAGGGATATGGGCCAAATGCTGGCAAATGGGATTAGATTAATTTAGGATATCTGGTCGGCATGAATGAGTCTGATTGAGGGGTCGGTTTCCATGCTATACAGCTCTATGACTCTATGACTTACCATCACACCTTGATAATCCATGGTATTACCAACACTGAATCCATTACTATCAGCATACTGGGGGGTACCATTGAGCAGAAACTGAACTGGAGGACTAGCCACATAAATATTGTGCCTACAAGAGCTAGGTCGTAGGTTCGGAATCCTGCAGCAGTTAACTCACTTCCTGACTCCCCAAAGCCTGATCACTATCCACAAGGCACAAATCAGGCATATGCTTGAATACTGTTCACTAGCCTGGATAAAGGCAGCTCCGACAACACTTAAGAAGCTTGATATCATTCAGGACAAGGCAGCCGGCTTGACTGACATCACATCCACAAACATTCTCTCCCCATCAATGCTCAGTAGCAGCAGTGTGTACTGTTTACAAGGTACACTGCTGAAATTTGCAATAGATCCTTAGTCAGCACCATCCAGATCGACTACCACTACCATCTAAAAGGATAAGATTGATCCATGGAATGCGCAGGTAGTCTTAGGAGGACAGTTTGGACATGCTGAGCATGTTTCCATTGGCATTCAGAAGAGTGAGGAATGACTTTATTGAAGTGTACAAGATCCTGAATGGCCTTCATAAGGTGGACAGGATAAGGATGTTTCCTCTTACACGTGACTCCTGGTCAAGAGGCCACTGTTAAAATTAGGGGTTACCTTTTCGGGACAGAGATGAGTAGAATTTTTTTCTGAGGTTTGGAACTCTTTGCCTTCAGAAGATGGTGGAGATAGCATCATTGAGTATTTTTAAATGGAGATAGTTAGATTTTTATTAGGTGAGGGAGTTAAAGGTTACCAGATATAGATGAGAATGTGGAAAATCAAACACAAATAGATTGACAAAAGATTGTATTGAATGAGAGAGCAGGCTCAAGAGGCCAACAGGCCACTTCTGTTCTTAATTTATATGTTCATACACATTTATGAAAGCAAGATGACTAATGGTACAGTGCTAAAATTGGAGATGCTACAATTGAGGCTGGAAGGTTGCGAAGGATTTGAAAACAGGAGTGCACATTGAAATCAAGATATTCGAGAGCCATAATAGGTCAGCAAGTAGATGGATGATGGGTGGATAGAACTTATTGTAAACTACAGTTCAGGCAGCAGCATTTCTGATCAGCACAAGAGGGTGCAAGTTGGGAGGCTAGACATGAGAGAATTAAAATTGTCTAGTCTGGAGATAATGAAGGTATGGTGAGGGCTTCAGACGCAGATGAGCTGAGGCAGGAGCGAATACTAAAATGATCATGGAGGTCATGGGACTGGAGGAGATTGCAGAAATGAGAAGCAGTCGAGGTCAGGGAATGATTTGAAAACCAGGAAGATGCCTCAAATTATGTATAATGTTATCTTCATTTTTCAAATTTATTCATTTCTGACTGATGCTTTTTAATCCTGTTGTTTTTATCATGTCTGTACTCCTTTCCAAGAATTATTCTTGACTTTCCAATTATATTTTCTCTTGCTTTTTAAACACGCCCACAGAAATTACACCATTGTGAATTCAAAAGTCATAGCCGTGACAGTAAGACCAAAACCGAAAATTGCAGAATCTGTACTGGAAATTGAACTTGCTCACTTGATAAATGTAAGTACTTCTTTCCTTGCTGCAGACTATTCCAGGGATATTAGCCTTGAATTAACTGATAGTCCTCAGGGCTCAGCACCAACTTGTGATTTCCACTCAAGACACAGAGTCTCATACCAGAAGAGTATTAATTGAAGGATTGGGTGCAATGCAGAGTATTCCTTAATCATGACATTCAATTTTCCCTGTGGCAGCCTATCTATCCTGCAAAAAATATTCTTAATATAGTTTCAGCTCATCCATTGTCATGTTAAACAAAGCACTGTTATGATAACAAGCTCTGTCAGACAATAAGGACAGTTTATCTACTGTAACATTACTAAATAACTTTCAAAAATGTTTTCTTTTACTATCCCCCCTGCTTCTGCCCTGAATTTGAAAAGTGGATTTCCTTTCAAATATGTGTGATTTGATTGGATATGGTCATTCCTCTTTCTCTCTTCCCTGCTCTAACCTAGCAACATTGTGTGTCATTTCCTGGATCTAGCTACCTCTCCTCATGCAATCAACGCATCCCCTTCAGGGCTAGTGAACATATCCCCTTCGGGGAGTCTTCCTCTACCCATCACTGTCATCTCTAACATGATCTAAGGTTCCCTCTTTGACCAGCCACCTTCATTTGCAAGCATGAGATAAGCTTCTACTGACATTTTGACGAGCGCCAACTGTCTCTTTTTCACTGCCCCCTCCAATGGTGATCGTAATTGGGTCCAAAATCTATTTTCACACCAAGTTCCAGAACTTTCTTTGAATAAGTATTGACATGACTTAAGCCAGCATGTTGCTTCCAACACCCTAGGCAGCAGGCATCTTTATCTGATTGAACCTGATGGTGCTTCTTAATCACCTTCCTTGCTTTGGATCCAGTCACCAGGCTCATTCTAGCCCAGGAATGTTGCTTACCTATCCACCTCCCTCACCGCAAACTCCCCTCACCATTGTTCCAAGAAGGTACACTTTCTCCCACATGACCTGCTCCAATCTCACCAACTCCATCTGGAGCTAAGTTGAGAATTATCTCAAATTTTGTAGTCCACAGCCAGTCCTGACCTTGTATCAAATATCCTGTGTCCCCTGCCGTCGCTCACATTCACTGACCACACTCTTCTCCGTGCCCGGTGTCAACATGTTCTCATTCTGACCTTTCTGCCTCTGTCTCATCTGCCACTGGTCAAATGGTCTCTAATCATTCAGACCCCCTCCTCTCTCAGGAAACTCTGTCCCAAATTGCCCTCCATCTTGTAAAACAGGGTTTTTGCTTTGCAAGAGCAGGGTACTGTGCTTTATGATTGGTGCTCTATGAATGAAGAAAATTGTTGAATGTCAGGAACAAAAATAGAATGTTATTATAAACTGCAAAGGTGTTTGAATTATGCGATGTTCTTTCAATTGGTGCTGTTCACTAATTATGGGCTGTTAGATTAATCACAAGAAAATTACAGGAACTCAGTTCAGTTATTTCACTGACAAAAGGCTGAAGATTTGAAAGTCTAAGAAGGTTGTTAGGCTCTCGAAGAGTTAACTCATCATTTAAGAACAAATTGATGTCTGTTGTTCTGTTTTACTTTCAATTTTAATGGTATAACATGCCACAGGTCACTGCGTCCTGAGTGAAACAATATTTCATAAGAATCTTCTTATTTGAACGTGATCATGAGAAAAAGAAATTGCTCTTAAAACCCATCTGGGTCACTAACAGGCTTCAGAGCAGGTTAACTACTATCCCTACTGATCAGACTTATGCTTAATTACACATCACACAACATGAGTTTACATTTCACATACAGGTGGAAATTATACAGTGAATGGCAGAACCCTTAGGAGTATTGATATACAGAGGGATCTGGGTGTGCAAGTCCACAGATCACTGAAGGTGGCACCACAAGTAGATAAGGTAGTAAAAAAAGGCATTGGTAGGGGCATTGGGTATAAGGATTGACAAGTTATGCTGCAGCTTTATAGAACTTTAGTTAGGCCACACTTGGAAAATTGTATACAGTTCTGGTCACCACACTTCCGGAAGGATTCGGATGCTTTGAAGAGGTTTACCAGGATGTTGCCTGGTATGCAGAATTTTAGCTATGAAGAAAGAAAGGTTGGATAGACTGGGTTTGTTTTCACTGGAACGCAGAAGGTTGAGGGGCGACCTGATAGAAGTTTATAAGATTGTGAATGGCATGAATAAAGTGGAAAGTGTAAGGCCTATTCCCAGGGTGGAGGGATCAATTATTAGGGGACACAGGTTCAAGGTGCACGGGGAATGTTTAAAAGGAATGTGCAAGGCAAGTGGTAGACACAGTCACAATAGCAGCATTCAAGAAACACTTGGACGGATACATGAATAGGAAGGAAAGGGAATAGAGGGATACGGATCCTTTAAGTGAAGACAGTTTTAGTATGGAAGGGCAAAATGTGTTGGTGCAGGCTTGGAGGTCTGAAGAGCCTGTTCCTGTGCTGTATTGTTCTTTGTTCTTCCTTGTTCTTTGTTCTTTAATTCTACTTATGGAGACATGTTCACAGAATTAACACCTGTTCGATTAACGGCAGATAACCTGGTTACATTTCATTCCAGACTGGTTGTGGTAGAAATTGAATAACACTCTAAATTGTAGTCCCAAGATGTTTTCTTTTTCAGCATTCTCTAGAGTAGACTTACATGGTTATAAAAGCAATGGGGTTAAAATCTGCCTGGGTTTGTGCTACAAAGTGAATGCCTATCATAGGTCGCACACCATACTCAGTCCCTTTATCTACAATAGAATGAATAGAGCTGACAAGAGGGACATATTGCCTAAGATTTTCATCTTGCATCCATCAGGACAAATTCAAGAATGCTAAATTTCAAATGATCACTGCAATTATTAGGTTATACTGCAATTATGTAACTTATACAAGTTATGGCCAAGGCATAACCATAGAGAATAAAGTGGCATCATTGATGGCTAATACTGCAACTGCCATTTTTAGCCCATTCGTTTAAAGCAAACAGGACCAGTTCCAGCTTCTCAGTGCACCACTTGCAGTCTTGCCCACAGTCATGTTGTCCACATCCTATACGAAACAATTAAAATATGAGAGAAGGCCTCCATGTCAGTAGTATTGATGTGGCTTCACAAAAGTTTTAGAAGATATTAGGGAGGGCTGTGACTTATTTACCCACAGCAGGGAATTTACAGTTGAAAGAAAATGGTGCTGAAGGAGATTATCATGCCCGCATGAACTCTTCAAATGAGTTTCATGACTTTTGTTAGTTTCCTGCTTTTTCCCCATCTACTTGCCCAATCTTTCTATTGAAGTGATCATCCAAAATCCTCTTGAATATTTTAAATTGAATCTGCCTCCACCCCAATTCCAGGCAGTGAATTCCATACAGATCCTTTCTCATACATGATCTGATCAACAATGAAAGAAAACATTTACTGACAAGTGTTTGTACCTTTTACAGGGTACTGAAAATCCTTACTGTGCTCTCTGGGATTTCAGCAAAACGTAAGTCCTGTCCCTACTGTTAATTCTTCATTACTTATGGCAAAGATGATCTCCTAGACTTGTTTTCATTAGTTGTCAGGGCAGGAGGCGGAGTTGTCCAAATCATTTCCCCTTCTTTCATTATTTGTTCACATCTTCCAGGAGATTACTCAGCCTTTGCATGGGGATGGGAGGTGGAGTAAGGGAGTAGCGTATGTGCGATAACGCACAAGGCAGTACTGTTGCGTGGAACAAGATGAGATGGATCACAAGGCCTTCTTCCACTTACCCTCTTTCTTGTGCTCATTTTATGAACAGAACTGCAATGATTTAAAAGCCTGTTATACTTGGAAATGAACGTACTGGCTGTATTGGAACTCTGTTTTGAAGTGTATAAAATGGGTCGGACCCGTATGGATCATTTGCAAGTTTTACTGTTTGTTCTGCTTTGGCGGAAGTCAAGTGGGGTTGACTTCCCTGTTATAAAGAGGATGGCAGGTGGAGCACCTCAAATCCAGATCACTGAAAAACTTTGGTGTCCAAATGCTGGACATTTTTTATACTCATGTTTAATTGAATAACAGTTTTTTTAAAGAAGTAGTACACCTGGACAGTTCAGTGATTACTGCGTTGGGGCGGTATGTCACCAGATTCATTAGTAGTTTCTTGTATTCCTCTGCTCTGTGCTCCAAGTGACACTTTGCCCTGCCCAACCCGACTTGACCCTAACTAGCTATAATCTGAACGATCGGACTTGAAATCAGGAAATATCTGGAATTCAGCCTAACTTCCATTCCAGATTTGAGGTCCTGTGCCTGTACTGTTACTGGGGGGTGGGATCCATAAATTTGCATTTTTGCAATGGATTTTCAGGGGTGAATATGAAAAATTCAGCTGGGGAGAGAAATTCCCCCAAGTCCCTTTCATTTCCGGGGCCAAATCTCCAGAGTGTACCTGCAAGTTTACAAGATCCACCCTTAAATATGCATCAGTGAATATTATTTTCATAATGTTGCAAAACAGACAGCAAAGCTCATTTGGAACATGATCTTAAAGTTCTCTGTTGTTTCAGTGTGTTGATTTGTGAAGGCACTTATTAACCTTATTATCATCACACTTGAAACATTGGTGGGTGTAATTTTAACTACAGGGAAATAGTGTAAAACAGATGCCAACAAAATTGACTTCAATGAAAAGCAGTGTATGATGGGCAGCCAGTTCAATATCAATTGATTTACACTATTGTACACAGTTAAAATTAGTCACAGCATCAACAGATCAGGACTCAAAATTAAAGGAGCTTACCCAGTAAGCTCTTCTTTAACACATGAATCTTTGGGTCATTTTAGCAAAGGCATCAAAAAATCTATCTGTTACAATAATTGTTACATAAGTTATCAGAATGCAGATTTCATTAGAGCAAAGACTGTTAATGTGACTGTTATGACATTATTCAAAGCAAGGCTAAAGCTTTACCAGAAGAAATCTGCAAGAATGATAAATGTTTTGAATTGTTGCCAAATGAATAAATAATGATGGATTTTGTGATGTTTATATGGTTTCCTCATCTTAAAGAAACAGTCTCAGCTGTATTTCAACATTTGTTATGTTGATAGAATGCTGTTTTGTGCACAAGGAAGTTGTGGAGGGATCATTGTTCAGGGTAAATATTTTTTATGTGATTGAGGAATTGCAATGGGAAGAATGTTGGAAGCATAAAGCGAGATGCAAAATGATCCTTATGTATGTGAGGTGATATTTTCATTTTCAACAATTTCCCCCTATGAATGGCAGCACTGGACATAAACATGTTTACTCAAATTAAAAAGGTTCTTTATTTTACTCTGAAAGAACAGCATTTTTCATCATTGTCTCTGACATGGCAAACAAATTTAAGTGAAGCACAGATTGAGGAGCTGGGCAGAGAGGTTCTGACAAAATTTCCAACTACATTAAAACAGGCCACCCAGATACAGACACACTCTCGTCCCAAATAGCATCAAAGAGTCACCTGTTCCCTTTGGAATGGAATCAGTCTGAATTTGGAAAGTTCACTGCACAAATTTTCTATAAAGGTGCTAATGGCATGTCCATCCTATCAACTATTATTCAGTGTTTGAATACAATGATCATTCTCAATTATTCATCCTGAGTGGTTCATGCATGCTCTAAATTTGATGGCTTTTGACACTTGCAGAAACTGCTAGTATTTGACTAGAGTGCCTGTAAATGTTCTCCAGCCCTCAAAAATATGAATACTTTACTAGCCACAGGATGATTTTACTTTTGTTCATTTGGTAATTTATTCTTGTCATATTCATTATTGTTCGTAAATCTAATCTAAATCTAAAATTGTGTCTCACACAATAAAAGCTTTATTCAAACGTACTCTAGTAGTTATTCACCAATGTGCTGGAGATAGAGTGAGACGTTGAATCATAAATCATAATATATCTCATCTACGGACCAGTAAGTCTGCTAATTATAGATTTTAACCAAATTTCAAAATGCTTCAGCGCAGAGGGATTTGAGTGACCTCATGCATGAATCGCAGCAAGTTAGAATGCAAGTATGGCAGGTAATAAGGAGGGCAAGTTGATTTTTGGCAGTTATTGCTAAGGATTGGAGTACAAAAGTAGACAAGCATTGTTGCAACTGTGTAAGGCATTGGTGATACTGGATCCAGAGTGCTGCATACAATTTCAGTTCTCTTACGTGAAGTTTGTCACTGAATTCGAGACTGTTCGGAGAAGGTCCGCTAGATTGATTTCAAAGATGACAGACTTATTTTATGAGGAGAGTTTAGGAGATTGAGCAGTTCAGGCCTGTATCCACAACAGTTTAGAAAAATGAAAGGAGATCAGATTGAGTATATGAGATGCTAAAGAGGATTGACTAAGTAGATATAGTGCAGATGTTTCCCACTGTGGGGAAATATTGAATGAGAGGTCATAGTTTTAGGCTAATGGGTGATATATTTTAAACAGAGATGAGGAGGCATTACTTCTCTCAAAAGGTCTTGAGTCTGTGGAATTCACTGCCCCAAAGTGGATGCTGGAGATAGACAGATTTTTAATTCATGACTGGTTGAAGGGGAATGGGTAGAAAAGTGGAGTTGAGGCTATGATGAGATAAGCCTGGAGTGTATTAAATGGTGGAGAAGGTTTGAGGAGCTGAACTGCCCATTCCTGCTTCTAGTTCTTATGTTCCTATGACTTTTCGAGTCATAGAGTCATGCAACATGGAAGCAGACCCTTCAGTCCAACTCATCCATGCCAACACACATCCCAATCTGATGTAGTCCCATTTGCCAGCATCTAGCGCAGATCCCTCTATACCTTTCATATTTGTATACCCATCCAGACACCTTTTAAATGTTGTAATTGTACCCACCTCCACTACTTCCTCTGGCAGCTCATTCTATGCTTGGACTACCATCTGCATGAAAATGTTACCTTTCAGGTCCTTTTAAAATCTTTCTCCTCTCACCTGAAACATGTGGCTTCTCGTTTTGGAATCCCTGACCCTCAGAAAAGACAACTGATCAACTCAGAGCATTTCTTCATAGAAAAATAAATCTGAGACCTTTTTGAAAAAACCTTCAGAAAAATCCAGTGCACCTTATTGTATTTTAATGGGATGTGACTTCCATTATGTTTGCTGTTGACAGTGAAAAGATTCCAGGACAACCATTGGGCTTCAGTGGGTGTGTTTTGGGCAGTGAGTAGAACAGCATGTTACCACATCCTTGACATTGCAAAGTGAAAAGTAACCAACTTTCTTACGTCAGATTACTAGCTATTGACATTGGGTAGAATCTTTCATTACTCTGCGTCAGGTGTGGAAGTTAGTGTCATTTCCACTCAGGGTTGAGTCAGTTCTCCTCATGCAGTTACATGGTTCTCAGGCCAAGAACAAGGAGCAAGGCTAATATTGTGGTAGGGTTGGGCAAGTGGCTGACAGCCTAGTCATTACCTCAAGGCTTCTAAGGTTCTGGTGCCATATGTAGAAGACATCCAAACAGGCAACCATTTCATTCAAGGAAGGGGCGTATCACCCAGGCTCAGGGAGCGGATGACTGCAATGAAACATTCTTAGTTTGAAATACCCATTTTTTTATCAATGCACAAAGCTGGACCACATAGTACATATTTTCACACTTCAACACCTGACCTGTTTCAGCTCCCTACTGCTCCTGAACATACCCTTTAATGTTCCTATGGATGCAGAAAGTCTCCTGCCATTCCAAGGCCACTTAGCTTTAAAGGAGAGATTCTTAAAGATGCAGTGCGGTTACCTGAATATCAGAGCCCTCATAAGCCCATGGCTGACAGATTGGCCCTCAATCTTCCTGCTTCAGCATGTCCTGTATGAGATGATACATCAGTGGTCGAGGGAATGTGTATTTCAGTTGTGGCTTGGGTGCCCATCAAGTGGGCTATTTTATTGTGGTTGGTGCTAAGCATCTTAAGTATTTTTGAAACTGCTTTAATCCAACCCAGCCTTTCCACACAAGTGAAAGGTAAAGACCCCACAGATACAGCAAATATTCAATGAAAATACAGAAGTGGATCATAATGTGAACAAACTTTGTCAGCAGCAGAAAGGAGAGAGACAAGTTCATGTGGCAAGGTGATTTCAGTCTGCTCTGACATCAAATTTTAAGCCATCTTTTTCTGTCAGATGTTGCCCCAGTTTTATTTCCAGAAATCTCCACTGCAATGATATTCAACTTCTTGCAGGCAGTGAGCAGTTTGTTCAGGAAAAGATTTGAAATCTTTAAACACTACGGTGTTAAAATCACACTCTGGAAAATTACCAAATGCATAATTGAATGCAGTAATGTGAATGTGAACAACTCTATTTAAAAGAATGTCCATAAGCAATCATAGACACATTAATGAGCCCATGAATTAATTCTATAAATGAATGTGTTAACAAATACCTAAATTAATGTAGTATTATCAAATTCCTCAGTTTGTTCTGTCAGAGAAGACGGTAATCGCTGATTAATTGCTTCTTCAGCTACCGGACAACCTTACTGATAGTTGTAACTGATACCACACGGGTTGATTTCAATGCAGTAATGCGCCTAACAGCTTGTACAACGTACACATCAATATTTTAAATGATATAGAATCCCTAGGGTGTGGAAACAGGCCCTTTGGCCCAACAAGTCCACACTGACCCTCAGAGCATCCCACCCAGACACATCGCCCTATACCCCACCTAATCTACACATCCCTGAACACTACGGGCAATTTAGCATGGTCAATCCACCTAGCCTTCACATCTCCTACAATGTAGGAGAAAACCCACGCAGACACGGGGAGAATGTGCAAACTCCACACACAGTTGTGTGAGGGTGGAATTGAACCCGGTCCCTGGCACTGTGAGGCAGCAGTGCTAACCACTGAGCCACCGAGTTGCCCAATCCAAATTGCTTAGACACAACATGGAATATACTGTACAGAAACAGGACATTCAGCCCAACTGGTCCATTCTGGTGTTGATGCTCAATATGAGTCTCTCTCTCTTATCTTTCCTCATCTAAAAATACCATTGTAACCCACAATTTCCTCCACCTCTGCTTGTTTAGTTTGTCAAGCACACCTTGTCATGTGAATGCCACCTTATTAAGATAAAGAGGTTTCTCCTAAATTCCCTATTAGATTTCTTGGGGCCTATCTTATACTAATGACATCTCTTTATGCTCTTGGCCAACAATAATAGACACTTTCTCTGTATCCACTCAATTAAAACCTTTCAACAATTTAGATGAGGAGGCTCAAAGTCATCCTAATGTGTGTTTTTGTATCATCATGTTTATTAGGTTAGCCCCTCAGCTTTCCTTTTTCCAAGGAGAAGAGTTTGGATGCTAAACAAGATTTTACGTGTTCAATATAGAAGAGAAAATGAGCAGTAGCCACCTTGTTGTCACACGTAGAATGACAGTTGGCCAGGCCAAGTGCCTGAAACTGGTTCTTTGCAATTCAAAGTAAACTGTTCAATACCTGATTGATTGCTCTCAATGCAGCCAGTGTCCACCGCCTCCTTCACCTGATCCTCTCAACACTGATCCTGACTGTTACCGTCTGAAAACCACACCCAACACACACTTACTCAGCCCCTTTAGCATGTTAATTGAGGAGGTGAGCTAATGTTGAAGCCATCCAATTTTCAACAGCTTATCTTTGCTGAGCTGCCTGAGGAAGCCCATTAGGTGTCTCCAACTTGCCTACTTGATGATAATGATGCATGTAGATAGGAGAGACAATATATAATGAAGAGAGTTTTAAAAGGGGTACAGGATCAGAGATACCTGGGTGTAAATATGCGCAAATCATTGAAAATTGGAGGGCAGATTGTGAAAGTGTATACGGCATCCTAGGCTTTAAAAATAGTTACAAAGAGTACAAAAGAAAGGAAGTGACATTAAACCTGCATAAAACACTGTTTCAGCTTAAACTGCACTTAACAATGTGAAGCTATTATGAGGTGCACAAAGGATTCACAAGAATGGTTCGAGGTATGAGGACCTTCTGTTAGGTTGATAAATTGAAGCTGGGCTAGCTTGTTTGGAGATGGGAAGGTTGAGCAAAGATCAGTTAGAGATGTTCAAAATCATGAGGTGTCTGGGCACAATGGAAAAGGGGAAACAGTTCAATAGTGGAAGGGTTGGGAACCAGATGACACCCAATTAAGTCAATTGCAAAAGAGGCAATGACATGAGGAAAGCATATCTTATACAAAGAATCTGAAATGAGCAGCTTGAGTATGTGGTGAAAACTCAGTCAAGACTATCAAAAAAAATTTTTTTTAAATTATTTATTCATGGGTTGTGGATTTGGAAGATGCTTCTAACAAGCCTTGATGAATTTCTGAAGATTTGTGAAGATCAGTCACCTCAGCTCTAGGACATCCCAGCAGGAGTTCCTCAGGGTAGTGTCCTAAGTTCAACCATCTTCAGCTGCTTCAACAATGACTTCCCTCCATCATAAGGTCAGAAGTGGAGATGTTTGCTGATGATTGCAGAATGTTCAGCATGATTTGCAACTTATCAGATATTGAAACAGTCCATGCTCAAATGCAACAAGATCTGGATAATATCCAGGCATGAGCTGACAAATGGCAAGTAACATTCACACCACACAAATGTCAGGTGCTGACCAGCGCCAAGAAGAGACAATTTAACCACTGCTGCTTAATAGTCAATGATGTGACTGTCACTGAATACCAACTCAATAGCCAATTCATAAATATGAAGGTGGAATCACAACAATATAGTCTCTTCCTCCTGATATAATTATGTGGTTTTAATCAGTTGTCTTGTTAGCCATTGCCCTGCATCAGTTATTAGAAAGGCAATTTGGAATTCTTGTTTACAGACTGCTGACAGACATCTTAAAAAAAATCTGCACAGCGGGGAAGAAAAGACTCGCTGGTCTTCCACATAATTGCAACAGGGGCAGCATTGTGGCTCAATGGTTAGCACTGCTACCCCACAGCACCAGGGATCCAGGTTCAATTCAGCCTTGGGCAACTGTCTGTGTGGAGTTTGTATGTTCTCCCCATGTCTGCATGGGTTTCTGCTGGGTGCTCCGGTTTCCTCCCACTGTTCAAAGATGTGCAGGTTAGGTGGACTGGCCATACTAAATTGCCCATAGTGTCCAGGGAGTATAGCTTAGGTGGTTTAGCCATGGGAAATGTAGGGTTACAGGGTAGGGGGTGAGTCAGTGTGGACTTGTTGGGCTGAATGGTCTGTTTCCACACCATATAGATTCTATGATTCTATCTCCACTCACCCTCTGTCCTGTCTGTCACTCAAGCTTCTGCTGTTGGGCTACCTAATACCAGCTTACAGCAACAGCTTCTGAATCTCTGCTGAGATCTCAATCACACTACTATCAGGAAACATTAAAGAGTTGCCTCATAAGAATTCAAAATGTAACAAGATTTAGAATCACCGAATGATAGGAGGCTATTCATCCTGTCATAGGCGTACTGGCTTTCTGCAAGAGTAACTCCTCTACTGCCACCCCCTACCTTTTCCACAGGGCACAGCAAAACTCCTCAGATTCTGAAGCAGTCATTGTCCGAATTCAGCAAGACTTAGACAGTAACCGTGTTTGGTATGACAAATGGCATGTAACATTTACACCACACAAGTGCCAAGCAATGAACATCTCCAGCAAGAGAGAATCTAACCATCACCAATTGACATTCAATGGCATTACCATCACTTAAACATCCACTATCAATAGTTTGCATGTAATTATTGACCAGAAACTCAATTGGATTAGTCATATGAATACATTGGCTGCAAGAACACAGGGTGCCACGGTGGCTCAGTGGTTAGTACTGCCGCCTCACAATGCCAGGGACCTAGGTTTGATTCCAGCAGATGGCTGTTTGTATGGAGTTTGCACATTCTCCACATAACTGCAGGATTTCTTCTGGGTGCTTCAGTTTCGTCCCAGAAGGTACGCAGATTAGGAGGATTGGCCATGATAAATTGCCTATAATGTCCAGGGAAGTGCAGTATAGATGAATTAGTCATGGGAAATGCAGGGTTACAGGGTTGGGATAGGGTAGGGGGTGGGTCTGGGTGAGATGCTCTTCAGAGGATCGGTGTGGACTCATAGAGCCAAATGGCCTACTTCTACATGGTAGGGTTTCTATGATTCAATGAAGAGCAAGTCAGAGGCTAAGAATTCTATAGTGAGTAATAAAGCCTGTCCACATCTGAAAGACACAAGTCAAGAGTATGATGGCATACTCCCACTTGCTTGGGTGAGTGCAGCTCCAACTGCATTCAGGATGTTTGACACAATCCAGGGCAAAGCATCCTGCTTGTTTAGCACCACATCCACAAACATTCACTTCCTCCACCACTGACACTCAGGAGCAACAGTGTGTACAATTCACAACCATCTTCCTATGTCTCCAGCCAGCAGAGAGTCTTCAGTACTATTGTTGGAATGTTGTCAGGACCCATAGCCTTTGCAGTATCTAGTGCCTTCAACCATTTAATGACACCACATGGAGTGAATCAAATTTTAACAAATTTGTGATGCTGGGAACCTCTGAAGGAGCTGAAATGAATCATCCACTTGGCACTTCTGACTGAAGATTGCTGCTTGCTTCTTATGCTGTTTGGCAAACAAGTTGTCCTGTTTGGTGGCTTCACCAGGTTGATACCACATTTTTAGGTATGCCTGGTGCTGCTCCTGTTATGCCTTCTTGCATTCTCCATTGAACCAAGGTTGATCCTTGACTTGATGATAACAGTTGGATGGAGGTTATGATGGACTGTGATGTAGCAGATTGTGCTGGAGTACAATTCTGCTGCTGTTTGTGGTCCACAGTACCTCATGGATGCCCAGGCTCAAGTTGTTAGACCTGTTCGAAGTCTGTCCCATTTAGCTTGGTGATGGTGCTGCACAACATGATGGAGAGTATTCTCAATGTAAAGGCAGGTATTCGTCCCACAAAGACTGTGGGTCAGTCTTACTGACACTGTTATAGGCAGATGCATCTGCAGCTGGCAGGTTGGTGAGAATGAGGTCAAGTATGTTTCTCCATCTTCTTGGTTCCTTCATCACCTGCTGCAGACTCAGTCTAGCTGTTATGTCCTTTAGGAGCCCACTAGCTTGAAGAGTAGTGCAGCTGTTGACCCAATCTTGATGGTGGACATTGAAATCCCATGCTTGAAGTACATGTTGCGCCCTTGCCACTCTCATTGCTTTCTCCACATGTTAGTCAACATGGAGATGTACTGATTCATCAGCTGAGAGAGGACATACATACACAGGAGGTTTCGTTACCCATGTTTAACCTGAAGCCATGACATTTCATGGGGTCCAGAGTCAATGTTGAGGACTCTCAGGACAAATCTCTCCTGACTGTATAACACTGCGCTGCCACTTCTGGTGGGTCTGTTCTGCCAGTGAACACTGTAATGTATGATTCCGTGAGTATGACTATGTCAATCTTTTGCTTGACTAGTCTGTGAGAAAGTTGTACCAATTTTAGCACTAGCCCCAGATGTTAGTTAGGAGGACTTTCCAGGTTTGACAGGATTATTTTTTCTATTGACATTTCCGGTGTCTAGGTGGTCCATCTGGTTTCATTTCTTCATTGAGACTTTGTAGCAATTTATTTAACTGAGTGGGATGCTAGGTTATTTCAAAGAGCAGTTGAGTTTCAACCACATTGCTGTGGGTCTGGACTCATATGTAGGCCAGACCAGGTGAGAATGGCAAATTTCCTTCCTGAAAGATATTTATGAACCAGGTGAGTAGACAATTCAAACCCTCAGCATCTACCTTACCCTTCAGTAAAAAATGGCTGTCCGTTGTTGAGGAACTCAAGTGAGCTGACTAATATCTCGGTAGACACGGAACTGCCTACTGCTCAGCATCAATGGTAAGTATAGGAGTTTGAAACAGAGGATAATCATTCCAGATGTCTGCATTGGCATTTGAATCCAAATCATGTCGTAGGTCAATGACAGACCTACAAGAATTGTTTCAATCCTGGTTGCTCACAGAATGACAATGAATGTTACCTTGCCGCATGTTTGTATCTGCTTTTTGTTGAAGCGATCATACCGCAGCATCTCCAAATGATTCAATTCACTGTTTTGAACTGCCAACAAAAAAAACCTCAGAAACCCTGAAAAAGGTAGGTCTGATCTTCTGATTAACGAGTTAATCCAAACAGAGGATTAATTGGTTTACAGCAGTGATACATAATTATCCCATCGACAGGAGCCGGAGAAACAGAACTGATAAGATGGCACAGGTATTTTGTTGCTGTGAATCTTCTGAATGAATTTGCCTAACATAGCAAAGATACCAGGCTGCTAGTCCGGACCTCATGAAAGAAATAAGATGATACCCGTCATGTCAAAGATCAGATGCTGTTTGAGAACAGACCGTCATATTGTAGTTAGCCTAGGAAGAACTAACTCCTTCCACTTCTCTGCACGGGAAAGCAGAATAGGACTCTGTGACAAAAGGCCCTCAAGGCTTATTACAGTGATCCGGAAGAATCCCTCTGTCTGTGTCCCTCCTTGTTTTTAGCTTGATGGAGTTTAAAGGCCCTGAGGGAATACACCTGATGAACTAGCTGGACTTCATCACTGCAGGGGCATGTCCAGCTGAGCCATGTAATAAGGTTGGCAATCTCATAACTATGTTGCTAATTATAGCATTGATATTAATTTGAAACAAGCAAATGTGTTTTATAGGCATCACAATATATTTCTTCTGAGAAGCTATTTCTTTTTTTTTATTTAATTCTGGGTAATGAGCATCACTGGCTCGACCAGCATTTACTGCTGAGCCCTAATTCTCTATATTAATCACACAAAGTTAACAGCAGTAATAACCTTGCTTATAAAACTAAATTGCTGTTGCTCAAAGTTATGCCATTAAGTGGAAAACAGTTCCTTTTATATTCTTTCATAGGATGGGGTGTTGCTGGCAGGGCTACAATTTAATGGCTGTCCCGAGCTGCCTTAGAGAAGATGATGGTGAGCTGCCTTCTTGAACCACTGAAATCCATGTGCTGCAGATAGAACAAAAACAAAGTTGCTGGAAAAGCTCAGCAGGTCTGGCAGCATCTGTGGAGGAGAAAACAGAGTTAACGTTTCGGG
>NC_063336.1:76025998-76125667 GCF_021869965.1 Rhincodon typus | reverse complement strand
CAAGCCGCACCTCCATCTCCTACCGACCAACCTCATCCCGCCCCCTTGACCTGTCCGTCCTCCCTGGACTGACCTATCCCCTTCCTAACTCCCTACCTACACTCACCTTTCCTGGCCCCATCCCCGCCTCTTCGACCTGTTTGTTTCCTCTCCACCTATCCTCTCCTCTATCCCTCTTCTATCCGCCTCCCACTCTCTCCCTATTTATTTCAAAACCCCCTTCCCCTCCCCCTTTTCTGATGAAGGGTCGAGGCCCGAAACGTCAGCCTCTCTGCTCCTATGATGCTGCTTGGCCTGCTGTGTTCATCCAGCCCTGCACCTTGTTGTCTCGGATTCTCCAGCATCTGCAGTTCCTACTATCTCTATTCCTGGTAAACCTCTTCTGCACACTCTCCAAAGCTTCCACATGCTTCCTGTAATGTGGTGAGCATTATGACTCTAAGTGTGGCCTAATCAAGTCTTATAAAGGTGAAACATGACATCCTGACTCTTGTACTCAATTCCCCAACCAATAAAGGCAAGCATCCCATATCCCTTCTTTACCACCACTTGCATGGCCACTTTCAGGAAGCTATGGACTTGAACCCCAACATCCCTCTGTACAACAATGCTGTTCAGGGTCCTGCCATTAATTGTATATTTTTCTGTAATAAAACACTTACCCAGATTAAACTCCATCTGCCATTTCTCTGCCCATATCTGCAACTGTTCCTGCTGTATCCTTTGACAACCTTCTACACTACCCACAACTCCACTGACCTTTGGATCGTTTGGAAACTTACTAACTCACCCATCTACTTTTCCATCCAAGTCATTTATGTACACCACAAACAGCAGAGGTCTCAATACGGATCCCTGTGGAACACCAGTAGTCACAGATATGCCGCCTGAAAAACACCCTTCTACCATTACCCACTGCCTTCTATGGGCAAGCCAATTCTGAATCTCAGTGGCCAAGTCAGGTTGGGGCGGCACGGTGGCTCAGTGGTCAGCACTGCTGCCTCACACTACCCAGTCCTATTGAATGTTCATCTTTCAGCTCACTGATCGTGGCTCAGTAGTTAGCACTGCAGCCTCACAGCACCAGAGACCCAGGCTCAATTCCTCGGGCAACTGTCTGTGTGGAGTTTGCACATTCTCCCTGTGTCTGCATGGATTTCCTCCAGATGCTCTGGTTTCCTCCCACAGTCCAAAGATGTGGAGGCTAAGTGGATTGGCCATGCTAAATTGCCCATAGTGTTCAGGGATGTGTAGATTAGGGGGATAGGTCTGGGTGGGATGCTCTGAGGGTCAGTGTGGACTTATTGGGCCGAAGGGCCTGTTTCCACACTGTAGGGATTCTAAAGTCACTGCAGAACCCATGCATCTTAATCTTATAGATGAGCCTATCATGAGGGACCTTGTCGAAAGCATTACTAAATCCATGTAGACAATATCCACTGCTCTACCCTCATCAATCACCTTTGTCACCTCCTTGAAAAATTCAATCAAAAATTCAATTCAATCAACATGATCTGCCCCACACAAAGCCATGCTGACTGTCCTTAATTAGGCCATGCTTTTCCAAATGTGCGTAATTGCATATTAGCATGCTACACAAATCTCAGTATCCTCCAAATCCATCTCCTGGATTAATACTGATACAATGTACTCATTTAGGAATTCGCCCACTTCCTCTGCCTCCAAGCAGAAATTCCCTCTTTTATCCTTGAGTAGTTCTACCTTCACCCTTGTTATCCTCTTCTTTTTCATGTGTGTATAGAATACCTAGGGATTCTCTTCAACCTGTCTTGCCAATGTCATGTCATGGCCTCTTCTGGCTTTCCTAATTCCCTGTTTGATTTCTTTCTTGCTTTCTTTATATTCCTCATGGACCCTGTCCAAATTTAGCTTCCTAAACCTTATGTATGCTTCTTTTTTTACCTTTGGACTAAAATTATAACCTCCCTCATTGTCCAAGCGTCCCGTATCTTGCCATTCTATCTTTCCCTCTTAATGGAACACAGAAATACTGAACTCTGATCAACAGGTCTTTAATCAACTCCCACATATCAAATGTGGACTTGCCCAATGACAGCTCCTCCTAATTAAAACTCCCTAGTTCTTGCTTAATACTGATGTAATTTGCCCTCCCCCAATTTAGTAACTCCTCACAAGGTCCTGACTTATCCTTATTTACAGCTGTCTTAAAAGTTAAGGAATTGTGATCACAGTTTCCAAAATGCTCTTCCACTGAAAGGTCAGTCACCTGGCCAGGCTCATTAGCCAATAAAAGATCCTGTACATCCCCTGCTGTAGTTAGAATATCCACATCCTGTTTCAAGAAACCCTCTTTATTGCACTTAACAAATTCTGCCCTGTCTAAACCTCTTGCTGTAAGGGATTTTACTAGCTTGGTAGCTGGAGTTTAGTGGGTTGGAAAGGCTGAGGCTTGTTTCCACAGGAGTTTAGAAGAGTGAGGGTTACTTTATTGAAGTGCATAGGATTCCGAATAGTATTGATATGTTAGCATCGAAAGGAAGTTTCCTTCTGTTGGTGAGTCCAGAACTAGGGATCAATGTATCAGTTTCTGCTGGGATCGATGTACCAATTGCTGGTGGTGTTGACGTGTTGTTATTTATAAAATTAGAGATAGTCCTTTAAGGACAGAGATACAGAGAAATTAGTCTCTGAGGGTTGTACAACTTTGCAAATCTCTGCTTCAGAAGGCAGTGAATAAGGGCATCATCAAATATTTTTAAGGCGCATGTAGATTTCTGGTTAGGCAGGGGAATCAAGTGCTGTCAAGGGGTCGATGAGAATGTGGATTGAACAGAGAAATACATCAGCTATTAAATGGCAAAGCAAGTTCATGGGCCAATTGGCTTACTTCTGCTCCTTGGTTGTATGTTCATGACAGGCCGCTTAAGTTACTGCATGTCCGTGTACAATTACACAAACTGAAGAGCATGTCCCCTTAAACATATCCGCCACCCCATTCAAAAACAGAATTTGAGCATGCTCATCATGCCACCTAACTCCTTACTTTGATGTACCCATCACAGCAGTATTGCTGGAAGTCTGGGAATTCTATGAGACAGCAGAGTGAGGCTTGTAACAGTGTTAAGCCTGTGAGGGTGAGATAAAGATATGAATGTTAAGTATGACTTATGGTTTACAGATACTTAGTGGATACAATAAATAAAGCAGTGTTTGAAGCAAATGGTTCATTTTCAAGGATGTGACATTTGAAGATGCATTGACTTGCCTTTCCCACTCTTGTGAGGTCATTGAACTTTTTCTGGCATTACATCCAGGTTGTAAGAGACAGACTACTATGTATGCACTAAAAAGGCTATCTGCTCCCATTGCCTTTATAACATTTGCCTGGAGAGATTCCAGCATCCCTGAGAGAGGAGGACCTTTTTTCTCCTGGCCACCTCTAATGCAATCTCTAGTCCTGCATTGAAGATCACTGGGGCATGTTCTCAAACCTGTTGTGCCATTTTCACTCCTGTCTCTGCTCAGAGACTCCTCCTGAAGCAGATCCAACTGTTGCTGCTGCAACCAGAGCCCACCTTACTGTTCAGTCAAGCTTCAAAGTAATGCAGGCTCCATTGAGGTGGTAGCCAGCCTTGCAAAAGCTTTCTTCTCTGCTGAAGTATGCAACCTATTGGTGCTAGGCTTCACACCACAAATGGCAGCAGCAGCGTAGTTTGCATGCTGCCTGCATCCCTGCAAATGAGGGTGGGTTAGTCACCCACTGTGATCTCTTCATCCCGTTTTCAAGATTAATCCAACTTTCCTCAGGCACTTTTCTAGTCCAGGAAAATTCACTTCTCTCCCTCAACCTTCCAGTGCCATTTCTTCCTGTGGTTCAGGAAGCAGGCATAATGATGCCTGCAACCTGAGCTCACAACCTGTTTATCACAATACTTCTCACAGGAAAGAAATCAGTCAACTTGAGTGCCACCAATTCAGTAATGTAGGAAAATGATATGAGATGTCCATAGACTGGCAAATTGCTTTAGAGTTTGAAGGATCATGATTCACTCAGTGCACTGTTGAGACTCTGATCATTGTGTGTCCAATGCCTTATTAAACCACAGTGCTTTATTACTTTTAAAATTGTGTGCATGGAATTATTTATCAGATTTTTTGTAACATATTGGAGCGAGGAGGCTATTCAGCTCCTTGATCCTAACCCACTATTCTATTACATACATGACTAATCTGTAGATAGCAAGAACTTGCTTCCATAACTCTTCATGGCCTGCCCAACTTAAGTCTCAATTTTGAAAGTTTGAAATGATATCCAGCCTCAAAGATTTTCAGGGGATAGAGACTTTTAGAATTTCACTAACCTCTGCAATATAAGGTGACTTCTGATATTCAGTTTCTGTCCCTTGTTCTGGATTCCCTTACCAGGGCAGCTACTGAATCCGTTAAGTACCCTATGTAATGGATTTGGTGCGCATATATGCTCTAAAGGGAACAAGAAAATACTTCGGACTGGAACTTGTGCAAGGGGGAAAGCTATCAGGTGTCCATCGTGGTTCTATATTTTCTCATGGGCAGTGTGTAAATATTATATTATAACTGGGTTCTGGCTGTTTTTAACTATAAAGTGTAAGAGCAGAAGTAGGCCATTCAGCCCACTGAGTCTGCACTGCCATTCAATGAAAATCAGGATTGATCTGATAATTGTTAACTCTGCTTTGCTGCCTTTTCCCTGTAAACCCTTGATTCACTTACTAATAAAAAAAATCTGTCTATCTCAGCCTTGAATATACTTAGTGACCCAGCCTCCACAGCCCTCTATGGTAAAGAATTCCACAAATTCACTACCAGCCGAAAGAAGAAATTCCTCTTCATCTCTGTCTTAAACGGGAGATCCCTTATTCAGATATATGCCCTCTGGTCCTGGACTTTCCAACGGAAGGGAAACAACCTTTCCACATATACCCCATCAAGTATCCAAAGAATTTTGTATTTTTCATTAGGGTTGGCTCTTTTGATCAAGGACTGGAAATCACACCAGTGCAAGCTAATGAACATTTATCAACTGTCTGCGCATTGACAAAGAGATGCTTCAGTCAGACTTCATTGGAACCTTCTTCCCTCAGCTACGAACTCCATGTGATCTGACATCGCTGATCATGAAGTCTAGCTATTGCCATAAAACCTTTAGGCACAGACATAAAGTGCAAAACTGTCATCAGTGATTACGATATTTATAAAGACCGTAAGGAATAGCAGTAAACACCATGAACCTGTTCCATCATTGAAAATTGTCAGGACCTGGTGGTCTACATCAAGTACATCTTTATGCTTTGTGGCCATATTCCTTGATTAGCTTACTCCCCTGAAATCTTTCAATCTCAGCCTTGGCTAACCCCAGCAATAAAGAATCATAGCTCTCCAAGATAGAGAATTCCCAAGGCTTATGATCCTCTCAGCGAAGAGTTTTATCCTTATCTCCCTGCTACTTAGTTATCCTTACCCTTGATGTACCTCCTCGTTTTATTCCCTCCGCCCACAAGTAAAAGCCCCCCCACTCCTCTCTATCAAGCTCTCTAAGAATGTTATATCTTCCAATGAGATAATACTATTCAAAATAATATCTTCAGGTCCAATTGAAAACATGACAGGCTTCTGGTTGGTAGTTGGCATCTGATTGACTTTAGATCAATGCCAACTTAAAGACGTAAGGCCCAAGTAGAAAGTTCTATGATATTGACTACCTGCTCTCTACAGTAGAATGACAATATAGCTCAGGGTTCTGATTGTCATTGCATTCTTTAACATATGGAATATAAGCTGGGATCAAGTGCCACAGAATGTCAACTGAATAAGCAATTCAGTTGGTGAGGGTGTCGAGTGGATGTGGTGATGGAAAACACAGACTGAATTCTTCGTCGAAATGACGCCAAAACAGTAAATGTATACAGTCTGTTGTGACCATTTGTCATCTGACGTTCAATGGAATCAGCACAACAATGGGACAATATTGAGTGCACCCCACAATAATCATAAGAAGAAATCATGCCAACGGTCAAAAGGAAGTATAAAGAGATGGTGGGGTTTTACAGTTCACTCAGGAAATTGTAACAGCTACATCTTTTTTTATTTTGTCTTTATTTATAATCCATTGTGGACCAAAATGCAACAAAATGATATTGCTTTAAACCAAGCAATATGGAAGGAGATGTTTTTGCGTTAAAGCAAGTTTCTGAAATTCATGATGAGTTGTACTGACTGTGTTGCTTTGTTCAAACAGTGGGTTTAAGATTTTGGAGACCTGTTGGCACTGTGGGTGTATGTTCAGAGCAGTTTTGCCCAGAGACAGTCTGTTGACTGGTTCTTTCATCAAGACAGAAGTCTTCAACATGAGAACAGCTCTCGAATTGACTCCCGAGCAGGTGGATAACCCACATATGAACAAAGACCCATCTGCCTCATTATGTTCTTTAGGGAAGGAAATTTGCGGTCTTTACCTGATCTGGCCTACTTTAATTTCAAAAACACAGTAAAGTGGTTGACTCTTAATTGCGATCTAGGCAATTAGGGGTGTGCAAGAAATGTTGGCCCAGCCAATAATGCCCACATTCTGTGAGCAGATGTTTTAAAAAATACAGTAGCAGAAACACTTCCCAGGCAGCATCTCTCTAATAGGCAGCATCTCTCTCTTTGCAGAGGAGTAACTGGTTAGAGGCAGCAGCTTATAGGCAAATTGTGAGTTAGAATTGCCTATAAGCTGCTGCGTCTAACGAGTGACCAAGAAACAAATTTCTGAAGAAGGGTCTAGGCCCGAAATGTCAGCCTTCCTGCTCCTCTGATGCTGCTTGGCCTGCTGTGTTCATCCAGCTCTACAGCTTGTTAACTAAGAAACAAAATACTGAATGTGCCAACTACCCTGTGTCTACAGTAACATATTGAAAGGATTTGAAAAGAAGACAAAGAAGTAAAAGAAGGACATAAGTAAGACTCCTAAGTTTATTAGGCAGGAAAATTGAGGACTTTTATTAAATCTGTAACTTTTGTGACAATCCCAGGAGTAGTGGAGCTTGAGTACCAATGAACTTTCCCAAATGTATGGTGACAAAGTACAGGTGGCTATGGAGACATGCACGTTTTATTTTGGATCTATGGATGTTTTTAGTAGAAGCTCCAGTGTACTTTCTATCAATAGTTGTGCAATAATCGCTCCCATTCTTGGGACAGTGCCTGCCATTGGTATGCACCAGAAGGATTTGCAGGTCAATACTCAACCAGATTGCCTTTGTTACGAACACACCTTCCATGACCACGAAGTCTTATGGATGGAAATTGAACCAAGAGCTTCCAGCTTAGACGCAAGGGGAACTATCCACTGTGCCACTAGATCTCAAGAGTCAAATACTTGGAAGTAACCCCCATTGTTTTTGGTGATCAGATAATTTGTTAGTGATCAAACTCATATTATGCAATTCAGGATAGATGAGGTGATATGCAAGAGTTTGCCTTTAGATAAAAAGAAAATCAAGGAGATTTTACCAGTTGTTCACCATTGGTACTTGCTTGCTCAAGTCTAACTCATTTATAAATGCGAAGAATAGAAATTGATCTAGAACTGACCCTTTGAGTATGCTGTGTTCAACCTTTGTTTAATCCAAGATACACCTACTTAGTCGTCTAAACTTCAAATAACATTCTCTCTATGTGCTGTATTTTCTCTTAAGCATACATCCCAAATTGCTGTGACAGGTTTGCTAGCTGTTAATTGATGTAAAGAATTTTGAAATTCCGTGTGCATCCCCTCTATAATAACTAGTTGCATACATTTAGTGAGTGGGGCTATTTGTGAAGCAAAATAATGCAGATGCTGAAAATGTGAAATAAAATGTTAGAAAGTTCTGGAAATTCTCAGTGAGATCTCATCAGCCTGAAACAATTTTTGTTTATTTTCTGACAAATGTTGCCTTACTGTTGGGTATAGGATGTTCTGTGTTTTCTGTTTTCATCTCAGGGCATGTCAGGGAATGAGTAACCAAGAGCTAAGTAAATAGTTAGGCTTTAAGGAGTATCTTATAGGAGAAGAGAGGCAAAGAGTTTGACTTAGAGAGGAAATTCTACAATCCAGGGCTTACATATCTGAAGACATAACTAATGATAGAGAGGCGGAGGACATCAAAGATGCACAAGAGGCCAGAATTAGAGGAATGCAAAAATTTCAAAGACGTGTACTGTTATAGGAGGTTGCAAATATTCATGGTGTTGTATGAATGTAGTGTGATTGTAAAATAATAATGGGAATTGTAGACTTGAAGAATTGTTGTACTGATATTTATCAGTAAGCACGAAAGCAACAGGTGAATGGACTTGGCATGGAAAAATCTTTTTATCCTATTCTTCTAAAAAATGGTGTAAATTGGTCAAACCCAGTTTTCTTTCAACAAAGCCATGTTAGATTCCCTTAGTTAGTCAATCCCTTTATAAATCCCATTAAATTTAGCTCACATTATGCATTGTTAAAGGACTATAAATCTCCCAAACAGAGAGAAAATCCTTTCCAGTCACGCAAGCACTTCAGAGATTTGAAAAACAAACATCTATTTAATCTCCTTCTGGATGATACTGGTCTCGTGCAAAGAATTCCAATGTTTCAAGATTCATCTTATTACAATATCTAGAGGTATCGATGTTGGACAAGTATAACAAGTACACCATTTTGGATACTGTTGGTGGGGGAACGACTTACCAGGGGTAAGCCATGGGGTACAGGTCTCTGGCACAGAGTCTGTCCCTGTTGCTCAGAAGGGAAGGGGGGAGAGGAGAAGAGCATTAGTCATTGGGGACTCCATAGTTAGGGGGACAGATAGGAGATTCTGTGGGAACGAGAGAGACTCGCGGTTGGTGTGTTGCCTCCCAGGTGCCAGGGTCCGTGATGTCTCGGATCGTGTTTTTGGGATCCTTAAGGGGGAGGGGGAGCAGCCCCAAGTCGTGGTCCACATAGGCACCAACGACATAGGTAGGAAAAGGGATGGGGATGTAAGGCAGAAATTCAAGGAGCTAGGGTGGAAGCTTAGAGCCAGAACAAACAGAGTTGTTATCTCTGGTTTGTTACCTGTGCCACGTGCTAGCGAGGCGAGGAATAGGGAGAGAGAGCAGTTGAACACGTGGGTACAGGGATGGTGCAGGAGGGACGGGTTCAGATACCTGGATAATTGGGGCTCATTCTGGGGTAGGTGTGACCTCTACAAACGGGATGGTCTACACCTGAACCAGAGGGGTACCAATATCCTGGGGGGGGAATTTGCTAATGCTCTTCGGGAGGCTTTAAACTAATTCAGCAGAGGGATGGGAACCTGAATTGTAGCTCCAGTGTACAGGAGGTTGAGAGTAGTGAGGTCATGAATGAGGTTTCAAGGTCGCAGGAGTGTACCGGCAGGCAGGAAGGTGGCTTGAAGTGTGTCTACTTCAACGCCAGGAGCATCCAGAATAAGGTGGGTGAACTTGCAGCATGGGTTGGTACCTGGGACTTCGATGTTGTGGCCATTTCGGAGACATGGATAGAGCAGGGACAGGAATGGTTGTTGCAGGTTCCAGGGTTTAGATGTTTCAGTAAGATCAGGGAAGGTGGTAAAAGAGGGGGAGATGTGGCATTGTTAGTCAAGGACAGTATTACGGTAGCAGAAAGGACGTTTGATGAGGTCTCGTCGACTGAGGTAGTATGGGCTGAGGTTAGAAACAGGAAAGGAGGGGTCACCCTGTTGGGAGTTTTCTATAGCTCCGAAAAGTTCCAGAGATGTAGAGGAAAGGATTGCAAAGATGATTCTGGATAGGAGCGAAAATAACAGGGTAGTTGTTATGGGGGACTTTAACTTTCCAAATATTGACTGGAAATGCTATAGTTCGAGTACTTTAGATGGGTCAGTTTTTGTCCAATGTGTGCAGGAGGGTTTCCTGACACAGTATGTAGATAGGCCAATGAGAGGCAAGGCCACATTGGATTTGGTACTGGGTAATGAACCAGGCCAGGTGTTGGATTTGGAGGTAGGTGAGCACTTTGGTGATAGTGACCACAATTCGGTTACGTTTACTTTACCAATGGAAAGGGATAGGTATATACTGCAAGGCAAGAGTTATAGCTGGGGGAAAGGCAATTATGAGGCGATTAGGCAAGATTTAGGATGCATAGGATAGAGAAGGAAACTGCAGGTGTTGGGCACAATTGTAATATGGAGCTTGTTCAAGGAACAGCTACTGCGTGTCCTTGATAAGTATGTACCTGTCAGGCAGGGACAAAGTGGTCGTGCAAGGGAACCATTGTTTACTAAAGAAGTTGAATCTCTTGTCAAGAGGAAGAAGGAGGCTTATGTAAAGATGAGGTGTGAAGGTTCAGTTAGGGCGCTTGAGAGTTACAAGTTAGCCAGGAAGGACCTAAAGAGAGAGCTAAGAAGAGCCAGGAGGGGACATGAGAAGTCTTTAGCAGGTAGGATCAAGGAAAACCCTAAAGCTTTCTATAGGTATGTCAGGAATAAAAGAATGACTAGAGTAAGATTAGGGCCAGTCAAAGACAGTAGTGGGAAGGTGTGCGTGGAGTCCGAAGAGATAGGAGAGGTGCTAAATGAATATTTTCCATCAGTATTCACACCGGAAAAAGACAATGTTGTCGAGGAGAATACTGAGATACAGGCTATTAGACTAGATGGGATTGAGGTTCATAAGGAGGAGGTGTTAGCAATTCTGGAAAGTGTGAAAGTAGATAAGTCCCCTGGGCCGGACGGGATTTATCCTAGTATTCTCTGGGAAGCTAGGCAGGAGATTGCAGAGCCTTTGGCTTTGATCTTTATGTCATCATTGTCTACAGGAGTAGTGCCAGAAGACTGGAGGATGGCAAATGTTTTCCCCTTGTTCAAGAAGGGGAGTAGAGACAACCCTGGTAATTATAGACCAGTGAGCCTTACTTCGGTTGTGGGTAAAGTGTTGGAAAGGATTATAAGAGATAGGATTTATAATCATCCAGAAAGGAATAATTTGATTAGGGATAGTCAACACGGTTTTGTGAAGGGTAGGCCATGCCTCACAAACCTTATTGAGTTCTTTGAGAAGGTGACCAAACAGGTGAATGAGGGTAAAGCGGTTGATGTGGTGTATATGGATTTCAGTAAAGCGTTTGATAAGGTTCTCCACGGTAGGCTATTGCAGAAAATACGGAGGCATGGGATTGAGGGTGATTTAGCGGTTTGGATCAGAAATTGGCTAGCTATAAGAAGACAGAGGGTGGTGGTTGATGGGAAATGTTCATCCTGGAGTTCAGTTACTAGTGGTGTACTGCAAGGATCTGTTTTGGGGCCACTGCTGTTTGTCATTTTTATAAATGACCTGGATGAGGGCGTAGAAGGATGGCTTAGTAAATTTGCGGATGACACTAAAGTCGGTGGAGTTATGGATAGTGAGGAAGGATGTTGCAGGTTACAGAGGGACATAGATAAGCTGCAGAGCTGGGCTGAGAGGTGGCAACTGGAGTTTAATGCAGAAAAGTGTGAGGTGATTCGCTTTGGAAGGAATAACAGGAATACAGAGTACTGGGCTAATGGTAAGATTCTTGGTAGTGTGGATGAGCAGAGAGATCTCGGTGTCCATGTGAATCGATCCCTGAAAGTTGCCACCCAGGTTGATAGGGTTGTTAAGAAGGCGTACGGTGTGTTAGGTTTTATTGGTAGAGGGATTGAGTTTCGGAGCCATGAGGTCATGTTGCAGCTGTACAAAACTCTGGTGCGGCCGCACTTGGAGTATTGCGTACAATTTTGGTCGCCACGTTATTGGAAGGATGTAGAAGCATTGGAAAGGGTGCAGAGGAGATTTACCAGGATGTTGCCTGGTATGGAGGGAAGGTCTTATGAGGAGAGGCTGAGGGACTTGAGACTGTTTTCGTTGGAGAGAAGAAGGTTAAGAGGTGACTTAATAGAGACATACAAGATGATCAGAGGACTAGATAGGGTGGACAGCGAGAGCCTTTTTCCTCGGATGGTGATGGCTAGCACGAGGGGACATAGCTTTAAATTGAGGGGTGATAGATATAGGACAGATGTCAGAGGTAGGTTCTTTACTCAGAGAGTAGTAAGGATGTGGAATGCCCTGCCTGCAACAGTAGTAGACTTGCCAACTTTAAGGGCATTTAAATGGATAAACATATGGATGATAATGGAATAGTTTAGGTTAGATGGGCTTCAGATTGGTTTCACAGGTCGGCGCAACATCCAGGGCCGAAGGGCCTGTACTGCGCTGTAATGTTCTATGTTCTATGTTCTATGTTCTATGGACTGGGATTGACAAAGAAGCAGCGAAGGAGCATTGCTCCTAAAGCTTGTGATTTCAAATAAACCTGTTGGGCCATAACCTGGTGTTGTGTGACTTCTGAGTTTGTTCACTTTGTTACAATAATTTACCCTTACAGGTATCATTAAGGTCAACTTACCTGTATATCTTCCATGTCTGTTCAATCTCTGTGCCTAGAGCTGTATGTTTTGTGCTTCAGATAACAAAATTGTTTCCTCCTCTACTGCTGTACTTTGCAATCTTGTCCATTAAGCCTGTAATTCTATTGGTCTTTTGATAACTTGAGCTGTCTATAGTCAGAATTTGAAGAAATGAGGAGAGGATTTTCATTCATTGCTGTGTCAAAAATGGAAAAATAAGTAGCCTGCATTTGTTTATCAAAACATTTCTTGCCTGCCCAAAGGCAATTGTCTGCTACACCACCACCCTGTCCATTCCCCCTCTCAAAACCCCGCCACTCACAACTGATATAATCTAGGTGCCTCGAACAGAGCAGTTTGCCCTTAGCTCTTGCCGGTATGCCAGTCATGATCCCTCCATCAACACCACTAAAACAAATGACCTGGTCGTTATCACACAGCTGTGAGTAGTATCTTGCTGTGCATTGATTGACATTATTGTAATGTAATTTGACATATCCATAAAATGATATTAATAATTACAAGCTAATTGTAAACTGTTTTTGGACATTCTGAAAGATTTTTTAAATGCAAGTTTTTCTATTATTATAATCCTGTGACTGGCACTTCTGTTTTTTAACCATTTCAAAACACTTTGCATGCCATTCCATTTCCCTTTCAATTTGCATGTTCCTTTATTTTTTTTCTCTTCCCTCTATATCCATTCTATCTTCTGTTTTAAACATTGCTCTTTTATAACACCTCCCATTCCTGAGAAAGGGAGCATAGACTCCAGACATGCATTACTAGAGATGCTGCCCAACCGGCTGAGAATCTCTCGTGTTTTTGCATTTTTATTTCAGCCTGACTTAGTGCAGGAGCAGTCTGCTGTTCTGAGCTGGATTAAAGCAGAAGCTTTACTCATGGCTGATGAGAGATAAATAATGCTGAAAATGCATGGCTGAAATGAGACAGTGTCATATTATCCCAACAACTATGTCTTTCATTGGGGTGTACACACAATGCAGTATAAAATAAGAATAGCCACTAGCAGAGAAGCATATTCTAATTTATCCTGCCGTATGACAACCTTCAACTTGGTGGCCATTAATTAAAAGTATCGTAACATTTTCATATTCAGACAATCTGTGAGACATCTAGCCAGTTGGTACAAATTCACCAGAATAGCATTGTAATATGATCATGTTTATCAGAGGATTGTCTTGCAAATTTCTTTTTACAGTAGTGTGTCTATACATCACATTTGGTTTATTTAAATACCAACTCTGGAGACAGTGATTAATAAATAAATAACCCATGTACTTAGGAGAAATGGGACAAAATGGCAATGATATCATGACTTTGCCAAATAGATGTGGCACTTGTTCAGCAACCAAACTGCTGGCTGCAATCTTAGCTTTAATGGTATTTTAACATTCTGTCTTTGATCCAAATCATGTTCACAGCCAAAAAGTGCTGATACACTTCAGCTTTGCAGCATACTCTCTCCTAATGTTCCTTGCAATTCAACAAACATCATACACAAGAATATTTGTTAAGCAGCTCCATTTTTCTGAGCTGTGTGATAACTTGCTACAATTTGTTAACACACAAAGTAACAACACTAACCCTTCAAAGGTTGTTTGATGTATGTATGGACTTCCAAAGGACTTTTGGCAATTTTCACAAAATTAAAGCCCCAAGATTAAAGGGACTGTTTAGCATTTAGCAATGGCTAAAAAATGGACAACAGGGAGAAATAGTGAACTATTGTCTTTTTTGAGACTAAAGGGAGAAATACAGCATGTTATCTCGGACTTGCTATTAGGACCAATGCACTCTATGGTATGTATTAATGAATGCTGTATAAAGACAGATGGGATCAGTTAGGATTATATTTAGTGGAATTTAGAAGAATGAAGGGAAATCTCATAGAAACATGCAAAACACTAACAGCACTAGAGAGGGTAAACATAGGGAGGATGTTCCTGCTGATTGGGGAGTCTAGAACCAGAGTTCACAGTCCTTCGGAAATGGAATATACCACTTAGGACTGAGAGGATGAGAAATTTCTTCACCCGGAGAGTGGTGATTCTCAGATATAAAAAGCAGTTGAGGCCAAAGCATTGAATGTTTTCAAAAAGGATTCAGATATAGTTGTTAGGGCTAAGTGATCAAGGGGTATAGGAAGAAAGCAGGAAAGGGTGCTGATTTGAATGAAGGCCATGATCATGTTGAATGGCTGAGCAGGTTCAAAGGGCCAAATGGCCTTCTCTTCCTATTATTTTCTATATTTCTATGGCCTGGGCTTGGTACATGGGTGCAATTGCTTTTGGATAATATACAGTGTTATATTGAGTACTGTAAAGAAACTGGCAACTTATTCCAACCAGTCCATGTCAGCATTTAGGTTTCATTTAACCATCTCCCACATTTTTCCACCCAATTCCACTCAATCACCATGCCCATTCTGTCTCACATATGCTTCTTTAACTTGTGCTTAAATTCATCATTATGATTTGTGTCAACCTTTCCCTGTGATAGTGAGTTCCACGTTCCCACCACTCTTTGGGTCAGGATGCTTCTTTTGAATTTCCTTTTGAATTTCTTGGTGACTGTCTAATCTTGATGGCTTCCATATTCATCCCCAAAAGAGGAAACATTTACTTTGTGTAAAAAATTTGTTAATGCAGCAAACAAAGAGGTCATTAATAATGGATTTTTGCAGGAGACAGACAGAAAAACGAAATGGGCCAAGACAGGGCAGATGAAAGTTAATGGATGTGATAAATGTGAAATAATACATTTTGATGGGAAGAATGAAAAGATGTGATAAGTACTAAATGGCACAATTTTGAAGTGGGTGCAGGGAAAGAGATCCCTGGGGATGTTTGCTCCCAAGTGTAATTGGCAGGGCAAGATGAAAAATTCAATACTTAGCTTTATTCATGGATTTTATGCTAAATCTTCAAAAGATGCTGGTTAGACCTCAGCAGGAGTATTATGTTCAAGCAGTGCATTCCAAAGCATAACAATTCCGTATGTGAAAAATGATGCTTCCTCATGTTGCGTTTGGTTCTTATGCCAATCTCCTCAAATCTACAGTCTCCGGTTACCACACTTGCAGAAACAACTTATCATTTTATTTTGATCCCTTTACTAGACCTGCATTTAGAAGGTCCACCCAATCTTCTCCAACTGGCCAACACAGTTCCTATTCCTGGAATCATTTTGGTAAATCTTTTCTGTATCGTCTCTAAAGTGTCCTTTCTTAGGCATAGTACCCAGAGATGGACACAATACTCCAACTGAAGCCACACTAATCTTTTACAAGGTTCAAGCATTTTGTAAAGATTTAGCAAAACTTTCTCACTTTTGTACTTTTGCTTTTGGCTAGAAAGCACTGCAACCCATATGCTTGGTTAACTGTCTTGTTGACACACCTAATGCCAATATCAAATAATTATGCACAAAGATCACTACTCTGTCTATTCTTACACACCCTCAAATATTATAACATTTAGCTTGTATATTTATTTATCATTTATTCTCTTAAAATGTTCACATTAAAATATTCTGCCTTGAATTTAATATGGCCTGTGTCCCGTTATACCATCAGTTTGTCTATGTCCTCTGGAAGTCTAAATGACTATTTTTTTCACTGTATGTTACACTTTTTAATTTCACGTTTTCCACAAGCTTCAGTGTAGTGGTCTGTATTCACTATCCCAGTGTATTCATGGGAAATTTTAAAAAAAGCTAAGGTTTTTTTGAATGCCTAATTTGTTTCAAGTACAAAGCAAGAAAGAAGCATTTTAATTTCTGTTATGTTAGTGCCTGGTTAATCATGTGGAATGTTATGTTCTCAGAATATGGGGAAGAACATTTTTTAATTGCTTCGCAATTATTCCCATATGTGGAAAAAGGTTTTTAACGTTTGGTTGTATTATACTGTGTGATATAGAAGCTAAAAAGAATCAGTTTTTAAATTCATTTTGGAAAGACGGTTATCAAATTTTGATTTTAAAGAATAGAGGAAATTCTGTTAATGTGTGTTAATCATGTTGAGAGGTTTGTTAATGTCTTTATTTAAGAAGAAATAGATGATTGCTCATGGATTATCTGAGCACATATACAGGGGGCTTTTGTAGTATTGTGGTAATGCCCTATCTCTGGGCCAGGATCTTGGGTTCAAGCCCCAGCTGCTCCAGAGAAGTATAAAATAACCCTGAACAGATTGGTGAGGAAATATCTGCATATTGAGGAAATATATAGAGAATACCTGTGAAACTACATATGATGATAGGAGTAAGACTGAGAAAGTCAATAAACTTTCTCCATGAAAGATATGTATTTTGATTTCAGTCTCGCCAGCTGGCTTGAAATCTATTGAAATACAACATCTTCCACAACCTCAGAATGCCCTAAAATCCTGTTATTATGCAGCAGCTAATGTACAACAAAGATTCCAACTAGCAGCAATAAATTAAATGACGTAATAATCTTACCTTAGAAAATGGAAAATAGGAAGGATCAGGAATAGGTCACTTGGTCCTTTGGGCCTGCTCCACCATTCAATATGATCATGACTGATTGTGCAGCTTAATACCCTGTTCCCCCTTTCTCTTCGTACTCATTGATCCCTTTAGACAAAATAACTATTTCTAACTCCTTCTTGAGAACATTCAATGTTAATGCCTCAACCACCCTCCGTGGCAGAGAATTCCACAGGCTTGCCCACTCTCTGGTTGAAGAGATTTTTCCTCATCTCAGTCCTAAATGGACTGAACGTTTGACTGTGACTCCTGGTTCTAGACTCCCCAGTCATCGGAACATCCTTCCTGCATTTACTCTGTCTATAGTCCTGCTAGATTGTTATTGGTTTCTATAAAATCTCCCCTCATTCTTGAAAGTCAATATAGTCATAATTGATCCAGTAACTCTTCATAATCTGTCCTGCCATCCCAGGAATCAGTCTGGTGAACCTTTGTTGCACTCGCTTCATAGCCAGAATACCCTTTCCCAGATAAGGAGACCAAATTGAACACAATATTCCAGGTGTGATCTCAACAGACCCTGTAGAATTACAGCAAGACATCCCTGCTCCTGTACTTGAACCCTCTCACCAACATACTATTTGTCTTCTTCATTGCTTGCTGCATCTGCATGCTTACTTTCAGCGATTCATGTACAAGGACATCCGGGCCTTGCTGCACTTGCAATTTTTCAATTTTTCCATTCTAATAATAATCTGCCTTCCTGTTTTTACTACCAAAGTAGATAACTTCACATTTATCAACATTATACTTCATCTGCCATGAATTTGCCCACTCAGTCAACTTGTCTAAGTCTCATTGAAGCATCTCTGCATTTTCCTCACAGCTCACCCTCCCACCCAACTTTGTGTCATCTGCAAACTGGGAGATATTACATTTAATTCTGTCATCCAAATCATTCATAATGTGAATAGTTAGAGTCCAAGTAATCATCCCTAATCTTTTATGTTGTTAATTGAGGGTTATATTTTGGCCAAGACACAATTAATAAATCCTTGTGCTCTTCTTCCAAATTGTAGCACAGCAATGTTTACATCTATCCGACAGGAAAGGTGGCACTTCAAGTGTAAAACAAAAAAAGAAAGTGCTGGAGAAACTCAGTAGCTCTGTCAGCATCTGTGGAGAGGAAGCAAAGGTAATGTTTCAAGTCCAGTGACCCTTCTTCAGAATAGTTCAGAACTAAAAGAAAAAGAGGGAAAATCTCCCTGGTGTCCCAATGGAAGTATATCCTGCAGCCAATATCACTGAATCAGATAAACTGGTCATTGTCATGTTTTGTTTCCTGGATCTTGCTGTGTGCAAATTGGTTGCATTCTTTCTTACATTTTGACAGTGACTCCATTGGCTGCAAAGCATTGTGACATGCCTTAACATTGTGAAAGATGCTAAATAAATGCAAGTTGCTTCTTTACTCTAATGCTGGGTATATAGTGAAGGTCTTATCAGGAAAACTGGACAGAGTTCCATTGATACCCCAGGAACTGCCACCAGACAGATGCTCCTGGCACAGCAGAGAGATGGAGAAGAATCCACATTTATCTAAAGATCGTCTACAATGTACACAGGTTAGAATCCTGGTAGAATATGAATCTTGTGACCAATTCCAGCTCCAGTTGTGTGATCCTCCCAATCTCTACCTGGTACCAAATGGAATTTCATGCATGGAGTTTATAATGCTCACACCAGGGAAAAACAAATTCCAGAAATACATATCACATGGAGATTTTGTATCTTAACAGCCTATTGACTGTGTTGATCTAGGCTGAGAAAATTGATATTATTGTAACCAGAGACACGATGTTAAAATCTTTCATCTTGCACTGATCAGGATAGCTGCAAGAACAACATTATATCCTCAATCCATGCTAATATACCACATCCTTATCTTTTTTAATAACCTTGTTTGTGAGAACTTTTAGAAATCCAAGTATATTACATTCACTGGTTCTCATTTATCTATCCTGCTTGTTGCCTCCTCAAAAAATTCTAGTCTATTTGCCAGGCATGATTTCCTTTTCATGAAGCCATGCTGACTCTGATTGATCATATTATGTATTTCTAAATGCTCTACTGTTACATATTTCATACTATATTCTAACATTTTCCTAACAACAGATGTGAAGCTAACCGGCCTACAGTTACCTGGTTTTATCTCCCTTTTGTTTAAGGGTGTTACATTGGCAGTTTTCCAATCCTCAGGGAATTTGCCAGAATCTAAGGATTCCTAGATGATTGCAACCAGTTCATCCATTATCTCTGTACGTACTTCCTTTAAAATCCGAAGATGCAACCCATCAAGTCAAAAAGACCTTTTAACTTTAGTCCTATTAGTTTCCATGGTACTTTTTCTGTAGCAATAGTTATTCTGTTACTCTTGAGTACCTTGATAATTTAATGCCTTTGGAGTGTTATTAATGTCGTCTACAATGAAGTCTGATGCAAATTAATTATTCAAGTCCTCTGCTATTTCCCGTTTCCACATTATTTTTATTCCAGTTTTATTATCTAAGAGGCCTATATTCATTTTGACATTTCTTGTCCTTTTTTATATAATTAAGGATGCTCCTACTGTCCATATTATATTACCAGTTAGTTTGCACTCAGTTTATTTTATGCCTTTTCGTTATTATTTATTCACTATCTTTTGTTGCCTTCAAAACTTTCCCAATTTTCTGGTTTATCACCAATCATTGCCAAATTGTGTTTTTTTTTGCATTTTGATCCTACCCTAAACTTCCTTGGTTAACCATTGTCAGTTTATTAAAAACCGAAAGAACTGCAGATGCTGTAAATCAGGAACAAAAACAGATGTTGCTTGAAAAGCTCAGCAGGTCTGGCAGTATCTGTGAAGAAAAATCAGAGTTAACATTTTGGGTTCTGAGGAAGGGTCACCAGACCCAAAATGTTAACTCTGATTGTCAGTTTATTCCCTTCCAAGAATCCTTCTTCCTCACTGTGACACATTTGTGAGTCATGAACTACTTTCTGAGATGTTAGCCATTGTTCCTCCACCATGTTTTCTATCAAACCCCTTTGCCTGTTCACTCTAGCCAGCTCAGCCCTTATGTCTGTGCAATTACTCTTATTTAAGTTTAGCACAGTTGTTTCTTACCCGAATTTCTCACTCTTAAACAGATGCCAAATTCTGCTATTGTTCTTTGGGGGACCTCCTACTTTGAGATAATTTATTAAATTTGTCTGTATGAACTTTTCCTCATGGCAATCTTTGACATTTTGAATTTCCCAATCTACATGAAGATTAAAGTCATGCATGATTGGTGTATTGCCTTTTTCACACGTATTCATTTTCTCATAATTTATTCACTATCCTACAGAACAGCTACCATTAGGGAGCCTGTAGACTATTCCCATTAGTGTTGTCTTCTCCTTGTTGTATCTTATCTCCACCATATGGATTCTACATCGTTCAATCCTACATCTTTTTTTGTTATTGTACTTCTGCCATTTCATACTAATGAAGATATGCCATCACCCTTCACTTCCTGCTGTTCTTTTGAAGAGTCACATAACCCTGAATATTTAACTCCCAACTTCGATCCTCTTGTAACCATGTCTTTGTTACAACTATATGATGATACCCAATTACCTCAAATTGTGTTGTTACTTTATTTGTTCCAAATACAAAAAGCATTTAAGTAAAGAGACATTAATTTTGCTTTTTTTAGCACTTCTTTTCTGCTTTTTACCCTATTTGTTGTTGTTTTCTTATGCTTATACATTCTATGCCACCCTGTCCTAATCTGGGATCATTATCAAAATGGTTGTTCTGCAATGCTGCCAAATCGTTTTGCTTTATAATCCTATGTAACCCTCTTCCAGGCCCTCCACCCTTAATTAGTTTAAAGCCCTCTCTACAGCCCTAGTTATTCAATTCACCAGAACATTCATCCCAGCACAGTTCAAGTGAAGCTCATCCCACCATAGCAGCTCTTTTCTACCCTATTACTGGTGCTAGTATCCCACAAACTGAAACCCATTCCACCCAACTTTTGTGGGGAATATGAGCATATATCATGGGTAGAAATCGTATCCATTAAGAATTTTATCACATTCCTCACCTGATTCATCCTCCCACAAACCACTCTACAAGGTTTTTGAGGTTTTTTTTAAGTTATGAGGGCGTGAATATCATTGGCTGAGCCAGTATTTATTACCCATTCCTAGCTGTCCTTGAGAATGTGTTGGTGAGCTGCCTTCTTGAACTGCTGCTATCTATGTACTGTAGGTAGACCCACAATGCTGTTAAGGAGGAAATTCCAGGATTCTGACCCAGTGACACTAAAGAAAGAATGGTATATTTCCAAGTTAGGATGGTGAGAGGCTTGGCAAGGAACTTGCAGGTAGTGATGTTCCCATGTTTCTGCTGCCCTTGTCTTTCTAGACAGAAGTGGTTATGTATTTAGAAGGTGCTTTCTAAGGATTTTTGGTGAATTTCTGCAGTGCATCTTGTAGACAGTACACACTGCTGCTCGTGAGCATTGGCTGTGGAGGGATGGATGTTTGTAGATGTGGTACCAATCTAACAGGGTACTTTGTCTTGGATGTTATCAAGCTTCTTGAGTGTTGTTGGTGCTGCACTCATCCTGGAAATTGGGGAGTAATTTCATCACACTCCTTGCTTGTGCCTTTTAGATGGCAGACAGGCTTTAGGAAGTCAGGAGATGACTTACCTGTTGTAGGATACCTAGTCTCTGATGTGCTCTTGTAACCACAATGGATATATATTAAGTTTCTGGTTAGTTGTAACCTCCAGGATATTGATCGTGAGGATTCAGTGATGGTAATGCCATTGAATCTCAAGGGACAAAAGTTAAATTCTCTTTTATTTCAGATGGGCATTTTTGTGGCATGATTGTTACTCGCTACTTGTCAGCCCAAACCTAGATACTGTCCAGGTCTAGCTGCGAGTGGACATAGACAACTTCAGTATCGGAGGACTTATGAATGGTGTTGAGCACTATGCAATCATGACAAACATTGCCACTTCTGACCTTATGATGGAGGAAAGATCATTTATGAAGCAGTTGAAGATGGCTGGACCTAGGACACCACCCTGAGGAACTCCTGTTGCAATATCCTGTGACTGACTTCCAACGACCACAACCATTCAATCATGGAGAGTTTTTTGCTGATTTCATTATTGAAAACAGCTGACAGAAAATGTTTATTTCCATTTTATGATCCCAGCTGATGTTACCACTCGTCAATTCCCAGACTGAAATCTGCATTGATAGATCATATTTGGGTTTTGATTTGTTCAATGAGATGGTCTTGCATTAAAACAAAAGCATGCAATGCAACAGATTTGGCTTTAACTATAAAACAAGGGTTTATTACACAAAAGAAAATGAGATAATATAAATGATTCAAGCTCTTTTACATATAACACCATTTGAAAGATTTTGAAGTACAATGAAAATTCAATCCTGTTTATCCCAATCGGATCAAACTACAGGTACTCAAACACTGGGCAGTGTTCCCTGTCTACAATATCTATAGGTTTGACTTAACTGTTTCTTTCAATTCCAAATCTTAGAGTTTGGTAGTCTCTTCCTTGAGTTTAGAGTCTTTCAACTTTAAGGTTCTAACCAAGCACTTCTGGTCTGGAGTTTATACTGAGGTAACTTATTTCTTAAACTTTTCTGAACTAGCTCCTTTCTCACTGAGATACTGTTTCACACATCCAACTCCAACTAGGAGTTCTATGAACTGAGAAACAAAAGCCATCCAAGCTATGGGCTTTTCCTATAAGCAAATGAAAAACAGTTCTTGATCCTTCTAAACAAATAGCAAGCTAACACTCCTCAATGTTTACTTTGTCTGTTTTCAAAATCTTCTAATAAATACAAATCCCCGTTATCACCCTAAGAAGTCTCTTTCTCATACTGATTTTAAAAAAAACATGACTCCAGAAAGCCTGACAAGTTAATCATACACACAGACCAAACCCACTTGCCACTAGTTCAAAATCCAAATCTTGAAATAACTGATCATTATATAAATATGAATCACATATATTTCTTCCTGCCTTTAATAAAAATGCAAGAACATTAGAAGAACTCTTCTAGTCAATCTCTCTCCTTGTAGCCTTTTTAAACATAAATTCAAATGCCGTTGCAGCACCAGGGACCCGGGTTTGATTCCACCCTCAGGCAACTATCTGTGTAGACTTTGCACATTCTCCCTGTGTCTGTGTAGGTTTGCTCCAGTTTCCTTCCACAGTCCAAAGCTGTGCATGTTAGGTGGATTGGCCATGCTAAATTGCCCATAGTGTTCAGGGATGTGTAGATTAGGTGTGTTATAGGGAGATGGGTCTGGGTGGGATGCTCCAAGGGTCAGTGTGGACTTGTTGGGCCGAAGGGCCTGTTTCCACACTGTAGGTGATCTATGATCCACATTGGCTCCCAACAAGTAACGACTCAATTTGAAACTACTTATTTCTTTATTACACCCCTTCTAAAGCCTCGTCCCCAGCTATCTCTGTCCTCCGTTCCAGCCTATGCCTTCAAACTTGCAAGTTTCCAAGATTTCTAGATTTGTCCAGTTGTCTGATTTGTTGGATTTTCATCACTCCACAATTAATGTCTATGATTCGATTGTTTCCAAATATCAGCTCTGGCATTCTCACATTAAATTTAACCTTGATCTATCCCTGTAGTTTTGACCTAGCTGATGCTCATTCATCCTTATATCTCTTTATTTTGTGTTCCTGTTTCAAATTTTGATTGCCAACATTCCTGTTAAGTATCTTGGGACTTTTTAGGATGCTACAGATGTTGTAACCTTGTTGCTATTTGAAACCACTACCAAGTTAATTACCTTTTGACCACTTCACACAGATGGTGTCAATGTCAGGCTATTAAAAGCTGATGATTAGCGTATACATATCCCCATTCAAACAGCATAAACTCTGTTTAATATTAACTTCCTGTTTCTAGAACCTGCTTAAGCTTGTACTGCTCTGTGATCACTAATTCTTAAGTGAAAGACACAGACAAGTGCCTGTTTCTGAGGGCTGTTAGTGGTAATGTGACCGAGTATTCCAAGGATTCATACTAATTCTCTGGGGACAGTGGTTCAAACTCCATTGCGGCAACCAATTAATTAAGTCCAGGATTGAAAGCCCATCTCACAGTCATTGTAAGACCCAACTGATTCACTCAAGTCCTTTAGGGAAGGAAATCTGCTGCCTTTACCCGATCTGATATGGGACTTTCAACAACCCTCTGACAAGCCATTCAGTCTAAGGGAAACTGGAGATGCACAAGAAATACTGGCCCTGCCAGTGGTGCCTACATCCCATCAAAGAATAAAGAGACAATCAATTATCCTCTCTGTACAGTTCACTGGGATGGGCCACGTAAATATCCAGGTAATTGATTCTCTGACAATTGATGGGTTTCAGACTTTCTCCATGTTAGAAGCACAAAACACGAAAGAGAGCTGGAGGCAGTGAAGTGATATCTGACTCACCCGTCAGAGTGATATTACGTGCCTGTCATGAATAAAAAACTGTTTTGTTTTAAATAAACTTGAAAAATTGCCTTAAGTTCATTTTAATCGTTGGATTATCACTGGCAGATAACCTTTAGGGATACAATCTCATAGCACCACTGTAAAAATAAGAAAGATTTGCGGAAGATTTGCATTTCTCTCGCACCCTTTACAACTGGTGAGGTTTTAAAGTGCTTCATATCTAAGAAAGTGCTACTAACTGTGGTAATACAGGGTTCAGTTTATGCACAGAGAATTCCCATGAACAGCAATAAGATAATGACCAGATGGGGATTTGATGGATAATTGTTGACTGGAAGAATATGTAAAACTTCCTTGATCTTTTATATCTATTTGAAAGGGTTTAATGCCCCGTTCAGAAGACAGCACCTCCAGCAACTTTCTCTCTTTATTTTGCTAGAGATTTTTTTTCTTCTTGTATGAGGTGTAGGCATCGCTGGCAATGCCAGCATTTCTTGCCATCCCTGATTGCTTGTGAATTGGTTGGCTGTGTAGGACTTTTAAAAGGGAAATTAAGAGTTAACCACATTGCTGTGAATGTGGAGTCACATGTAGGCCAGACTAGGTAAGGATGGCAGATTTCCTTTCCTTAACAAGGACATTAGTAAACAAAATAGGATTAATAACAATTGATGATGGTTACAAAGTCGCTAATTCACTAGCTGATGTTATTCAATTCGAATTTTACCATCTGTTATGCTGGGATTCAAACTCACAATTCCAGGACATTAATCTAGGCCTCTGGATTACTAATGCAGTAACATTACCACTATGCCCCTGCCTTACCCTAAATATTGGATCTTATGGTCAAGCCTCTAGAGTCAGGATTGAATCCATGAGCTCCCCCACTTAGAGATGAGATTGGTATCATCGAACAAGGCTGACATTGACTTGAAATAGTAGAATTTCTACCCACCAGCTGGCCTTGCAGAAGTGTCAGTAAATTACACTGTCATTTTTTAGAGGTGGTGCTGGAGACATACTGACATTCAGTTTAAGGCAAGCTTGGGATTTTGCTTTCAGGATAGTGAGGACAGCATAAAGAAGTAAAGGGTCACATGTTTAAGACAGAGATGAGGAGAAATTTATTTTCTTGGAGGGTTGCAAATCTATGGAATTCCTTACCAAGAGGGCTATTAAGGCTGAGTAACAATATTCGAGGGTGAGATGGACTGATTTTTAATCAGTAATGGAAAAAAGGATTATAGGAAAATGGTATGAAAGTAGAGCTGGGAATTAGCAGGTCAGCCATGATCTCATTGAGTGTCTGGAATTCATTCAACTCTGTGGACTGAATGGCCTACTTCTGCTCTTATGCTTTATGGTCTCATTGCTTAGAATACTGCCTTTTTTACAGAGTTTAAAATCGCTCCAACAGCACCTCTATCCTTGAAGTAAGATTTATCATTCTTTCCTTCACCAGGACTTCAATCCTGAAGTTGGTCAGAATGGAGATTCAGTCAGCTAAAACAGTAGGAATGGATGGGAATAGGGTTGCAGTGCCATTTTAAGCCAACACTTCATTGACTGTATCACAGTTGAGTGCATAGTACATTTGGTAGACAACAAGTAGCATCAAAATCTGGTGTGTAAGAAATAAAGAAGCACAAAATTCCCGAGGATTTTAATTTACTTCTCAACTGGAAATTTGGCAATTCCTACAAATTCAGGAATCAGATGTGTTCCAACCTTTTTTGTGCCCCTGCCTGTGAAATGTTGGTTAATTAAGCAAATACTTTGTACTTTTTGATGGTACGAAAAGAAACAGAAGGGTAGAGACCAGGAACTTTATCTAAAGTAATCACAGTAAAAACAAGCTTTATATTGGAAAGAATCAGCTCTGCTATTCTGAATAACATCTGCCCCAGTCTTAGAGCATCTTTAATTCACACTGAGCCTTGAGATGCTTTCAACTCAGCACTTTGCTGCACCCCAGGAAAGCCTCTAATTCGTGTCCCATTTAATGTTCCTGTTCCTAGCTACCACATTGCGGAAAACTGACTCTCTCTGCAACCATGTTTCAAGTCTACCTCGTCTCTCACTCTTTCCCTGATACCTCTTCCACTTAATACAATTGAAGTATTTGCCTTGCTGTGCCCTATTCTGCATCCAATTCCCTCACTATTCCTTTGCAATGGCAGCGGAGATATACTACAACTTGGGAGATCTACTGATCATGATTAATTCTCCTACTTTACAGTTTAAAATAAATCAGGCATTCTGCAATGCATGTTGAAAATCTCCCCTTTCACTTTTTATTCATTCACAGAAATGGGTGTTATTGGTTGAGCCAGTATTTTTTGCCCATCCCTCATTACCCTTGAAAAGGTAGTGGTGAGCCGCCATCTTGAACCACTTCAGTCCATGTCATTTAAGTAGACCCACAATGTCCTTAGGGAGGAATTCCAGTATTTTGGCCCAGTGAAAGTGAAGGAATAGTGATTATATTTCCAAATCAGGATGGCGAATGGCTTGGAGGGGAACCAGCAAGCAATGGTATTCCCATGTCTTTGCTGTTCTTTTCCTTCCAGGTGGTAGAGACTGCAGGTTTGGGAGTTGCTGTTAAAGGAGCTTTGGCCAGTTACTTCATGCATCCTTCATGAGATTTTGATTATACCTTTAATCTCTATTTTTGTTCCAGTGATCATTTTTGCAATAATTTCTAGCAAAATGTGTTTTAATTTGGTTAAGTTATTGTTTAAATATTGAACACTTTTGTATTATTTGGAATCGTGTGCAGAATTCCTGAAATAAGTCTCTAACCAACCTTGTCATATTGAAGATAGGAATAATGGGCAGATACTCAGAAGGGCAGGATTTAATTGGTGTTTTCCTGTAAGTATCTGCGTTGGGGCCTTAACCATTCACTGTGTTTATTTAACAACTTAGGCTGTGAGGTAATAGATCACATACTTAAGCCAATGATCAATTACTAATGTTAAATTAGAAATGAATAGACTTATGTTAACAAAAGTTATGAAGGGATATTGACAGAGGTGGTGATATGGAGTTAAGTCACAAATCAGCCGTGATTTCAATAAACGTTGAAATAGACCTGAAGAGCAATTTGGTCTCCTCCGATCATAGATACAACAATAATTTGCATTTAGCGAGTGCCCTTAACTTTCTAGATGTGCTGAGGTTTTCCACAAAAGCATTGAACAACTGACACTAAGCCACTTAATGAGATATGAAGATCATTGACATAGAATTTTATTAAAGTGATAGGCCTTAAAAACTGTGTTTGAGAATGAGACAGAAGAGGTTTAGGGAGGGCATTACAGAGTTTCAGGTCCGTGCAATTGAAGTTATAGCTGCCAATGGTAGAACAATGTAATTTGGGAATGTGTAATAAATCTCATAAAGCCAAAAGGCACAGTCTAATAGATTTCTCATGGTTGAAATTTCTTGGATGTGATCTGAATGCTATGCTGAAGCAGCATCCAATGATTCTTTGCAGTCAGAGTTTACACCATCAAAGAGAATGGGAGCAATTACTTGTATGCCCCAGGTATGGATAAATACATCGGGGAAACCAAGCGGAGGCTTGGGGACCGTTTTGCAGAACACCTACGCTCGGTTCGCAATAAACAACTGCACCTCCCAGTCGGGAACCATTTCAACTCCCCCTCCCATTCCTCAGACGACATGTCCATCCTGGGCCTCCTGCAGTGCCACAACGATGCCACCCGAAGGTTGCAGGAACAGCAACTCATATTCTGCTTGGGAAACCTGCAGCCCAATAGTATCAATGTGGATTTCACAAGCTTCAAAATCTCCCCTCCCCCTACCGCATCCCAAAACCAGCCCAGCTCATCCCCGCCTCCCTAACCTGTTCTTCCTCCCACCTATCCCCTCCTCCCACCTCAAGCCACACCCCCATTTCCTACCTACTAACCTCATCCTGCCCCCTTGACCTGTCCGTCCTCCCTGGACTGACCTATCTCCTCCCTACCTCCCCACCTGCAGTCACCTTTACTGGCTCCATCCCCGCCTCTTTGACCTGTCTGTTTCCTCTCCACCTATCTTCTCCTCTATCCATCTTCTATCCGCCTCCCCTTCTCTCCCTATTTATTTCAGAACCCCCTTCCCCTCCCCCATTTCTGATGAAGGGTCTAGGCCCGAAACGTCAGCCTTCCTGCTCCTATGATGCTGCTTGGCCTGCTATGTTCATCCAGCTCTACACCTTGTTATCTCAGGTTCTCCAGCATCTGCAGTTCCTACTATCTCATGGATAAATACAACTTCATTTACGTCTCTGATGCCCATGAGTCTTTGATAGCCAGAAGTTTGAGAGCCCACCTGTTATAAAACGTGAGCAAGACACCAATCCCCAACTCCTAACTCACACCAAGTCCCATTCACCCATTAATACTCTCTTTGCTGAACGGAGTTTCCCAGTCAGGTAACTCCTTGACTTAAAATTCTTGTCTTTGTTTTCAAATCCCTCAATGGCCTAGTCTCACCCATCCTCCTACCCAGTGCAACAAAACTCCAAGATATGTACACACTGCTAATTCTGCCATCCTGAGAATTGCCAGTTTTAATAGGCCCTTCACTGGGGATGGTACTTTCAACAGTCTGGGCCCAAAGCTCTGAAATTACCTCCTAATTTCTGTCTCTTTTGCAATCCTCATTTGAGAAACTTAAAAATCTACCTCTTTGTCAGCGGTTGAGAAGGAAACGCATCATATTAATGTGAAGCTGGTTTCAACAGGATTAATCAAGTAATGGAGTGCATGTCAAGGACATTTCATCTCAAGTTACTGAGAATGCATTTAGAATAGAACATGCAGTTTCAGACAGACACCTTCAAGAAGACATTGATAAATTGTGGTCAGTTCAAGGAAGAGTGACAAGTGTGACAGTAGAAAACCTTGAGGTCTAAGCTCTGAATGATAAATCTGTAAAACTGAACATATTTTCACTTGTGAAAATGAGATGGAGAGAAGCAGTTACAAATTCAGGCCTGCCATGGATAACCTTTAGGGCATAGATCTGGATGAAATCTAAGCTTCTGATACCGAAACTGTCCAGCATCTACCTGTATGGCAATAATAGCCAGGGACACAGTCAGAGCGTGCCCCTGTGATTTGATATCTGGGATTTAATTTCCTCAAGTGTATCTCTCCAATTCATCTGAAATCAGACTGAGCAGACATTCAATAAGAGAAGTTGATCAACAAGAGCAACTTGCAATTATACAATATCTACCATCTGGTTTTATTTTATTCACTCTTGGGATGTGGGTGCCCCTGGCTGGGTCAGCATTTATTGCTCGTAGCTAGTTGCCCTTGAAAAGGTGGTGATGAGCTGACTTCATGAACTGCTGCAATCCATTTGGTGTAGGTAGACCCCAAAACCATTAGGGAGACAGTTCTAGGATTTTGACCCAGGTCTTGGATGGGAACTTGCAGGTGGTGGTGTTCCCACGTATCTACTGTCCTTATCCTTCTAGATGGTAGTATTTGGGAGTTTGGAAGGTGATGTCAGAGGAGCCATGGTGAATTTTTGCAGTGTATCTTGTAAATGTCAACAGTTTCTGCTATTGAGCATTAGTGGTGGAGGGAATGGATGTTTGTGGACATCATGCCAATCAAGTGGACTGCTTTGTCCTGAATGATGTCAACCTTCTTGAGCATTGTTGGAGTTGCCCTGATCCAGGCAAGTGGGGAGTATTCCAGCACATTCCTGACTTGTGCTTTGTAGATGATGGACAGGCATTGAGGAGTTAGGAAGTGTGTTACACACCACAGTATTCCTAGCCTTTGACCTGCTTTTGTAGCCACTGTATTTATATGGCTAGTAAAATGTTGGTTTATTTCACAGTGTGGTGAGCACATAAGTTACTGGTTATGAATTAAGTCCATTTTTAACTGATTCTGCACAGATATATTAGTGAGATAACCAAGAAGAAAGGATCTATTATATTTCCCATTTCAATGGATCATCCTTCTTCCTTAAATGTTTTTGACTGGGCTTCCTCATAATCATTGCCATTTCAGTGCTTCCCAGCATTCTGGATCAAGAAAGCTCCCTGACTGTGTTTTGCATTTTATATCTCTTGTTGTTCACAGCCAGAAAGCAAATCAAAACCTTCCTAACTCAGTAAGCGTGAGCTGTTCTCAGTTGATAAGACAGTAACAATTTGGTTATTCATAGTTCTTGGGGGACACAATATTAACACTCGCTCATTGGCAGGTCAACTCCTTGTTTTCTCAAGTCTTTGACTTTTGGTTTGCACAAAGCCTTCAAAATCCCATAGTTAAAAGTAATTCTTTTCTTCACATTCTTTTTGCAGTGGAATGGACAAAAATACCTCTTGAAACATAACTGGGGTCCTGGTACAAGCCTTTATTTTGCTAAAAGACACAGATAATGGTGCAAGCAGGAATCTTTGTAAGACTGCTAGAGCGTACATTCAAAATTAGTTAGTCTCAAGCAAAAATAGAAATTATAAGAAGCTTTAGTTTCACATTGAAATGATCAACCTATTTAATGGAGTGCACACAAAACTATTGAAAACTGAGGAAGAATATGTTAAGGAGAACAATTAAAGATTATAAAGATTGATTTTCAGTACTGAATAAAGCACTGTTTTCCAGTAATTTCTTAGCATTGATTTTGCAGTCATGGATGATGCACTTAAATTTGCCAGAGACTTTTCATGAAGATTTACCCTAGGAATTGATGTGATTTGAAATCTATTGAACTGTGATGTCCTTTCTTCTTGTTCATCCTTCAAGATGCAGGCTTCCATTAATGATAAGTGATTGCCAAGGCCAATGTATACCCAGATGGCTGCTAATAGAACAAAAGATTGTTGAGGTTTGGACTCTTGCTGGCTCTCAGTTTGCTCTGTATGCATTTTCTTTCTGCTTCCAAATGTGCACTTGCTTTCAAAGGAGGCTGCACTGTGTTTTTATTTCATTACGCCTGGTGCAGCAACCTGGCTGAATCAAAATAGATATCAGAACTCTTCAGTGAAGTATTCAGTGTGTTCCTTTATGGGGATCTGATGCCTGTGCAAGCCTGCTTGTCTCTTCACCCAACACCTCACTGAGCTATGCACAATTTGAACCAGAAAGAGTCCATTTGAGTACTTAAAATTCATGTCCACAAGGCAAAATAAAGATCAGGAAAGAAGGATAGGATTAAGAGGAATTTAAAAGAAGTTGGAAAAAAGAAGTTTTAATTTAACTATAGATTCTAATTTTTGGAATCATTAAGGATAAATAAAATTTGATGGAATGTGACTCCATACTTGGAAAAATTAAATTTTAGTGTCAGTGAGGTTGCTCAACAGGCATTAAGACTTATAACATTGTTAAAAATATTGCCCAAAGTTTTTGTTTAATCTATCACATAAGTTAAGCTTTTATAATATGGAATTTGCTACCACACAGGATAATTGAGATCAACAATATTGATATATTTAAGTGGAAGCTGTATAAAGACATGAGGGACAAAGGGAATAGGAGAACATCTGATGAGGTTTGATGAACAGAATTGAGAAGTAATATCACCACTGGCAGAAACCAATTGGGTCAAATGGTCTGATTCTATGCTGTTCATTCTATGTAATTGGTCCTTGGAGATCAAGTTAGTGGCCCAAGTTGATCCACCATCTGAGTATTTTCTTATGTTGCTCCCCCTTTGGGAAACATCCTTCCCATACTACCTCCAAGCAATTCCCCTTAAGGCCTAAATAAGATTACTAATGCACCCAATAGAGAGAAGGGGACATAGATCCATCTCCTCTGAGACAGCAAAGCAGCAGCAATTATTTATTTCTTAATGTTGTTAAAGCTATTAATAGCTCCAGTAATTTGACCATCTGCTCTCCATTGTGTAAAAGGGCAATGTATGTTTAGTTCAACAGCATAATCCCAACTGCTTCAGAATGAGTGTCACATTGTGTTTCTCAAGGCCACTACATTACTCTTCAAATTGCCCTGATTAAATACTTACACTGCACTTGAGAATAATGTGAACCATATTTTGCTTGAGAGAAATTTTCATATTATTCATATTTTAAAAATTAAGAGTCTACAGATTTTTCTATTAACTACAATACTTGCTGAACAAATGGAATATTAATGTGTCTATGTAGAAATTATGAACAGAATGAATTCTCAGTTTACAATGGAAGTATCCCAGCTATGTACAAGATATGATGGTTTTCAGTTGGCACCTTTTGCTTAAACTTGATTTCAATAGAGATGGCCATTAGTGAATTCTATCATGATTGGGTGATCCACTCTACAAGTTTGTGCCCAAGTGGGTGAGGGCAAAAATCCTCCATTTTTATTATTCTGCAGATTGCTTACCCATAGCACTTTGTGAAACAAGAGAAAAGGCTGTAGTTCAGCCCCAAACTCTCCAAAGAGGCTACTTTGAAAAAGAATGAATTGGCGTTTCTGAAGCATTGTATGATATCAGTCAGAATTTTCTTAAAATTGTAGTCACCTTTGCTATATAAATGAATAAGGAACCCATTTTGCCCAAGATCCCAAACTTTGTCTTTGTCCCCCACTTCCAGCCTAATCTTGACTTACACTTTCCAGTGGCCCTCTCACCCGGTCCTCTCTCCCACAACTTGCCATCCTTTTGCACTCTATCCCCACACCCTAATTTCTAGATCTCAACTTTGGACAGTCACTAGTCACCAATAGTTTCCCCACCAGTTCCCATTCCATTGCCCCATTTTTCCAGATTCCTGGCTGTTCATCCACCAGCCACATTCATTCTCAGTCGCCTCTAGACCAATGCCCCAGTCCAGGAGATACCAGAGAGGAATTGGCAATTGACATTGAGTTCCACCTCCCAATCATGCTATTTTGCCTCTGTGTCGTCACTTATCTAAGTATCCGGTTAAATATCAGAAGGGTTAGAAGCACTGACTTTAGTCTTTTGATTTCTTTCATGGGGTGTGGCCATTGCTAATCTCTTAATTGCCCCTAGGGCAACTAAGAATGAACAACATTGTCGTGAATCTGGAGTTACAAGTAGGCCAGACTAGGTCAGGACAGCAGACTTGATACCCTAAAGATTTGTGAATCATATTGATTTTACAATGATTAATGATTGTCGCCATTACTGAGACTGTTCCAAATTTATTAATTGATCATTACTTAATGTCACCAGCTGCCAGGATGCGATTTCAACCCATATTCCCAGACCATTTACACTGGCCGCTGGATTACTAGTCCAGAATATAACCACTGCACTACATTCTTCCCGCATTCTCACCTTAATTCGTACTCATGTTACTGACACCATGTTCCTGCTGGTTTCAGTGTCAGGCTGAAACTGGCTGTTTTAAACTTGCATTCTATCCAGTTCCAAGCGAGGATTCTGACATTTCAACCTCCCTGCCACAACAAAGTGCAAGTCGTATAAGCTCAGGGTAAAACTACTGTTCTTCAAATAGTGTTGTGCTTTATTCCACACCAGGCAGTCAACACAGTAAAATCAGTAAAACCTGTAAATGGCACATGCTAGTCCGATTCCTCTTTACTTCAAAATGGAGGTCCAATACATTCATTTCCAAGTATTATTGGGTTTTTAAAGCTAGTTTTCCCTCTGGAAAGGCTCTAATTTCCCAATGCATTTAAGTCATGGCACCTTTTTCATACGGCAGAGTTGAGATTCTTTAGGGTGAATGGAGTAAGACCCCGGTGGGATCTGCTGTAAGATGGATGTGTTGGGTGGATGGTACAACTCACCCTTCTCTTTAGGTCAGACTTCAACCAATTTGATTCATTCCATATAATATTTAGAAATAGCTGGTGGCACTGGGTACATCAAAGGGTATGCTCCTATAGTGATTGGAAGCAGGTAGAACTTGTTGACTAGGAGCTCCTTGATTGGGGTGGTTGACTGGGCCAATAAGGAGAGCCCGGGCTGACCAATATAAACAGGAGATTTAGAACCTCCTCTGTCCATGGGACTGACTCCAAGCTGGCCGGCCACAGCCAGTGTACTGTGCACAGGTAAATAAAGGGTGACTTGGTAATAGGATACCAGCCTCTATGTAGTGATTTCAGTGGCAACGGGAGAAAACAGTACATGCCTGAAGAATATTCGCTCGCAACAGGCATCTTGGAGTTGAGGTAAGCATTTCTGGCACCATGCCTTAAGTTGGGAAGCTTGACTATTTTGATCCTGCTGTCAAATACTAAGCCCAGGATGTGGAGAGAATGTGATACTTTTTCCAGGCAAATGATATTGGAGCAGATGAAAAACAATAAGTAATCCTTCTGACTGCTTGAGGATCTGCAGCATTTTCGGTTATAAGAGGCTTAACCTTCCCTGAGGCACCAGACACTGAAACCTTCCAAGAGTTGAAAGAGTTGAAGGAATATTACGACCTCAAACATCTTCTAATTCTGAGGCACTATCAGCTATATTCAGCTGTTAGAGAACTGGAGGAATCCGTATTAGGATTTTTAACGAGGTTGAGATGGTTGGCAGAGGTAAGTGATTTTGGTTTAACCCTGATTGAGATGCTGAGAGACCGTTTGGTATGTAGAATTAATAATGTAACCATGCAGAAGTGCTTACAAGCTGAAGCCCAACTGGACTTCAAACAGGCACTACAACTGGCTTTGTCATTAGAAAATGCGACAAGTGAAGCATGGAAGCTACAGGTCATCCCAATGGAAGTGGACTTCCTCACCTGTTTGCCTGAGCTTGGGGACATCACTCAAGTGTAGGCAATTGCAGAGCCTCATGCAGGGCATATTCTGAGCAGCGGGACCCCTGGGCCACGACACAGCAGAACGCCACAGCAAAGCTAAGCCTCGGACAATTGGCTAAAATATTCTTCAGGATCTGGACTGGCAAATCATCATAGTTGCTGCCAGTATGCAGGCTCAGGACAGCAAAGGAGTCCTTCAAGCCCTGACTTGAATAAGAAAACTCGTAGGCCAGTACAAAGAAGAGTGCATACCCTTGAAAGACCCCCAAAATGTGCGTTGGAACAATTAAATTGCTTACTGGCATCCAAATCGGAACTGATTAAAATTAATGTTTGGTTAAATGGTCTCCCAGTTCTTATGGAGGTCGATACCAACGCAGCTGTATCTGTGGTTGCAGAAGCTGTCTTTAACAAGATTCGCTTGGGAGTCAACACCTTACATTTGTGCAAGACCTCTGCCAGACTGAGAACATACACTCGGGATCCGTTGCAGATTAAGGGTACAACTTCAGTTCTGGTCTCCTATAAGAACCAGCTGGTGCAGTGACCACTGATGGCGATAAAAGGCTTGGGCCCAAGCCTATTGGGACAGAATTGGTTGAGAAAGATTCACCTATATTGGCACAAAATTTTTCAATTAAAAAACAGTTGTCTCAGTGAAGCCTTAGTGAAATATCCAGGAGCTTTTCAGGAAGGGCTTGGGACTATCAAAGGAGCCCCGGCTCCCATGTCTGTACTGGACCTGAGGTCTTTCTTTGGGTTAGTGAATTATTACAGAAAATTCATTCATAAGCTGGCCTCCATCTTGGCACCCTTACACCTGTTATTGAAAAAGGGTCAGCCTTGGAAATGGTTATGTAGCCAAGAAGTAGCCTTTAGGGAAGTGAAAAAGCAGATATCATCATCTAAGGTAATGGCCCACTACAATCTGAGACGAGAGGTTGTGCTGACATGTGATGCTGTACAGTATCGGGGTAATGTTGGCCCACTGGAGAGCGTGTATTTCCTGGACTTCGGCTGATGCCGAACGCAAATATGCCCAAATAGGGACGGAAGATTTAGCGGTCATCATTGGTGTGAGGAAGTTCCACCAACAGCTTCATGGCCAGGAATTTGTTATAGTAACAGATCGCAAACCCCTGCTGGGACTACTGAAGGAAGACAAGGCAGTACCGCCCATACCTTCTGGTAGAATTCAGCGTTGGGCCCTTATTCTCAGCACATAGATGTACAAGTTAGAATAGTGTCCAGGAAGCCAAGTGGTTAATGCAGATGCCATGAGCTGCCTCCCACTGGCAGATAATCCACTGATATGCCTCCCCTGGCAGAGTCCGTTTTGGTTCAAAATTTCCTGGATGCCCTTACAGTCACCGCTGACAATATCCGACTGTGGATACAAAAAATGATCCAGTCCTAGCAAAACTAAAACAGCTGATGGTAACAGGGGAAACAGTAGGGACATTGCAACCAGGATTGAAACCTCTCTGGACCCAGTGAGGCCAGATCACCATGGAGGACAGCATATTACTATGGGGAACAAGGATGATTGTTCCAAGTAAAGGAATTCCATCAGGGTTATCCAGGGATTTCCAAGATGAAGATGCTAGCAATAAGCTATATCTGGTGGCCAAGATTGGATGCCAACATACTGCATTGATGGAGCAATGCCACAGTGCCAACAATGACAAAAGTTGCCACCAGCAGCGACCCACATCCGTGGGAATGGTTGGGCAAATTGGACTCAGTTGCATGTCAACTATGCCGGTCCTTGCGTAGGCTCAATGTTCCTCATCATTGTGGACACCCATTCAAAGTGGTTGGACATGCATAAAGTTTGTTCGGCAAACTCAGGAATGATGATTGAGAAGTTCCGAGCATTGTTTGCAATACCCGGACTCCTAGAAGTATAGGTCATGGACAATGGGACATTATTTACCAGCAGGGAATTCGAATATTTCCTAAATTCAAATGGCATTCAACACATAAGGACAGCTCCATACCATCCGTCATCGAATGGTCTAGTGGAAAGAGCGGCCCAAACGTTGAAGACAGGCTTAAAGAAGCAGCCTACAGCATCTATTGATACCACACTGTCCCAGTTCTTGTTCAATTATAAGACCACCCTACACGCAACAACAGGGATAACTCCAGGAGAGTTACTGATGGGGAGAAGACTCCACATCAGGTTAAATCTGGTATTTCCAGACCTGGAGGGGTAGGGTGAAATGACAGCAGGAACGCCAATGCTGGGCACATGCCTCCTCTAAGTGAGAGAGACAATTTAATTCAGAGGATAAAGTTTGGTGCCGGAACTGTGGGAATGGCCCTATATGGATATGAGGCGAAGTTGACGCAGGGTCAGGTTCTGTGACTTACAAAGTTCCAGTAGGTGTTACGGTCCTGAACAAACACGTGGATCACCTGAAAGCTGTTACCTCAAAACGGGGCAGGATCAAAACATGCCTGACCCCACAGAACAGCCAGAAGGACTGTCAGAAACAATAGGTTCTCCCCCCCAATCTAGTGTCGAGGAAATCTCAGAGTCTGAGATAGATGCAGCCTCGATAGCACTACCAACAGAAGAAGAGGAGGAAACTCTCCCAAGATACTCCGGATGCAAGAGACAGGCCTATGTCAGAATCTAAGTCAAAGGAACCAGACCTGAGGCAAAACCATTGCATTAAAAGCTACAAGAGATACCAGACTGACATAGCCGGTCTTGGTGGGGGAGGGATATAGTAATTAGAACTAGGTGGATCTTGTTGACTACAAGATCCTTGATTGGTGTTGTTAACTTGGGCCATTAAGGAAAGCCCTGGTTGACCAATATAAACAGGAGATTCCACAAATTCTATTTTAATTTGATCTCTACCCTCCTCCTCACTCTTTTTTCACATGTGCATTGCCCCTAGGGGCTCTGCTTGATACCGATGCTTTTGTCACATGGGTGTTTTTCCTGATGGTGGTATGTTAATAAAGTTATTTGCACACCTGTTGTTTTTTTACTGTGTCTCACGCCTGCACAACCACAACAAGGGTGCTATAAGAAAAAATATATTAAAGAAATTTAAAAAAGAGAAAGAAGAAATATAAACAGGAGATGCAGAATCTGCTCAGTTCAGGGGACTGACTCCGAGCTAGCTGACCACAACCAGTATACTGTGCAGCGTGACTTGGTGTTGGGATACTTGCCTCTATGCAGATACTTCAGTTCCCTGACAATGTCCCAGCCTTAGTACTAAAGACTTGTGCTTCAGAATATGTTTGCATCCTTAGTCAAGCTTTCCAAGACAGCTACAATACAGTGCATCTCCCTGACAATGTAGAAAGTTGCCCAGGTAGGTCCTGTTAACAAAAAACAGGACAAATCCAACCTGGCCAATTACCAGCCCAGCAATCTACTCTCCAGCATCAATGACCAAGCTTCAAAAGCCCCCTGCAGTAAAGAATTCCAGAGATTCACAACTCCAGTACAAATTTATCCTCATCTCTGACTTAAGGGTACAACCCTTTAATCTGAGATAATGCCCTCTGGTCATAGACTCTCCCACAAGGGGTACATAAACTTTCTGAATCTACCCTGTCAAGTCTTCAAAATGATTGTATATTTCAATTAGGCTGCCTCTCATTTTTCCATATTCCAATAAGTACATGTCCAATCTACTCAACCTCTGCTCATAAGACAGTCCCGCCATACCTGGTAAAAACTGAAAGAACTGCGGATGCTGTTAATGGGAAACAAAAATCAAAATTGCTGGAAAAGTTCAGCAGGTCTGGCAGCAGTTGTGGAGAAAAATCAAAGTTAACGTTTCAGGTCGAGTGACCCTTCCTCAGAGTTCTGAGCTTTTTCAGCAATTTCCTTTTTTGTCCCTCCATACCTGGTATCAATTTAATGAACCTTCTCTGAACTGCCCCCAATTACAGTATGTCTTTCCTCAGATAAGAGGCCCAAAACTATTTGCAGTATTCAAACTACAGTCTGACTAATGTGTTGTATAGTTTTAGTAAAATCTTGCTGCTTTTATACTCCATTCTGTTTAAAATAAAGGCCAACATTCCATTTGCCTTCCCTGTTACCTGGTGAATTTGGAGCTAGCTTTTTGTGACTCATGCATGAGGACTATGTATATAAATCCTAGAGTGGACCTTTGAACCTGCAACTCAGTAAACCAGACCTCTACCTGCCTGAGCAAGTTGAAGTTTTGAAATATTGTCATCCTAAAGTAAATGGCAATGGATTATCTTTGTTCAGGGACTATTTTCAGCAAGTCAGAAGTCTAAAGAAATGTTTGTTAAAAGATTTGTAAAATAAATCTTTTTTTGCAGTGACTGCAAACAAACTTATTGAAATTGACCATACAGTGATCCATGTAAAGACAGAATTTAAAAAGGTGCTTTCACGAGATCATTATGAATGATGGTGCCTCCAACTTACTTTTAAAAATAAGTATTTATGTTTCATTAGCAATTATCCTTAAAAGAAAAATACCCTGGGATTGAATAATTGGAAAATGTGATTTGCATCATATACATAATGTATGTGTACTGCATATGGTCCGACACGTGCTATTAAACAAAGTTTAGATTACCTGATGAAATCATAGTGGTGATTTTAAAATCTCATTTCATTTTCAAATTGTTCCAAGGACTTGACCTTTCCTTATCTTTGTGACCTCCTTTTGGGCAGCATTGGGGCACAGTGGTTAGCATTCCTGTTTCACAGTGCCAGGGACCGGGGCTAGATTCCAGCCTTAGCTGACTGCGTGGAGTTTGTACCTTCTCTCTGTGTCTGTGTGGGTTTCCATCAGGTGCTCTCACACTCCTCCCACAGTCCAAAGATGTGCAGGTTAGGTGGATTGGCAATGCTGAATTACGTCGTAATATCTAGGAATATGTAGACTCGGTGGATTAGCCATGGTAAATGCAGGGTTATGAGGATAGAGGGTTGGGGGGATGTTGGCTTTGGATGGAATGCTGTTCAGAGTGTCGGTGCAGACTTAATAGATTGAATGGCTTCTTTTCGCACAGTAGGGATTCTATGATTCAACATATTCCTGTGCAATCTCAGCATTCCTTGAATTCTGACCTCTTGTACATCTCCAATTTTAGCCATTTCATCATTGGCAGCCGTTCCTTTGGCTGCTTGGAACCTAACCTCTTCAATTCTCTCCCCAAACCTCTGTCTCAATATCATGTCCTCCCATCCTTTAAAATGCTCCTTAAAACTTATCCAGTTGATCTTGACTGAGTTTTTGATCACATGTCTTAATATCAACTGAACTGATTCAGCATCAAGTTTCACATTCCTGCAAAGTGTATTAGGTTTTTTTTAACCTTAAAGGCACTACATAAATGAAAACTGTTGTTGGATTTTTAAAGCCTTAGCTGCAGTCTGGGAGAGTGTTTGATGATAGTTGTCATTCCCGAGGACGAATAGGAATGGAGCTGCAGGACACCTCAAATAATAATAGACTATCTTGACTGTCTGCACTGCAGGGATTCTATTCTATTCATAGATCATAGAACATCTACAGTGTGGAAACCAGCCCTTTGGCCCAACAAGTCCACACCAACCCTCAGAGCATCCCACCTAGACCCATCCCCCTATAACCCACCTAATCTACACATCCCTGAGCACTACGGACAATTTCCCATGGCCAATCCCCCTAACATGCACATCTTTGAACTGTGGGAGAAAACCCATGTAGACATGGGGATAATGTGCAAACTCCACACAGACAGTCGCCTGAGGGTGGAATCAAACCCAGGTCCCTGCAGCTGTGAGGCAGCAGTGCTAACCATTGTGCCACCATTCTATGATTCTTTTTACTGTGTCATTCCACCAACATTTGAGTCTCCACCAGTTTTGTTAGTTGGCCACATGCCTAACAGAAGTAGATGGGTGCCTCATTCCATATTGGAACACAGGATCATGGACTGTCAATAGGATCTCAATTAAATTGTGAATTGCCTACTTGTGCTGCTTGTTCTCCATCTCTTGGTACCGAGCATTAAGCCACCTCAACAGTAACCCTTAATTATAAGTGTTCCACCAGACCTCACAAAACTGACACCTGGAATTCACAACCCTCCATCTGCAACCTTCTCGTTTCCATCCATATTGTCTGCCTCCTTTTAATTCATACAGGTCTTTAGGGCTGTATGGTGTATTGCTGAATTTTTGATCCTCCCAATTAGCGAACTGTCTATCAACTGTCTTTAGGCCTGCTTCTCACCCTTTGGAGACAATCATACCAAAAACCTTGCCCTTTATTTTAAAATAAATCTTGTGAGGACATTTTGTTATGTCTGTATGCAAAAACAGGGCCTTGTGTATTCATATGTGTAGGTTCCAATATGCACCTGACTGACAATGCTAAATTGGTTGGCCGTGTAATTCATCACACACTCGGGATTATCCATCAAATGCTGTCCAGTTGCATCTATTGTTCAACACTATGAGATAACATTAGAAGTATGGGCTAATTGACTCCACTCAGTAATGTACTATTGTAAACAGCCAAAGAGATATGCTGTTTGATATGATCTGCCATTTTGTGGGATGTATGTCCTTTATACTTGGTATCGCACAGGCACTGAAATTCATTTACCACATTATTCATTTGTGTGAGAGGTAAAACCTCTTTTTGGCTTAACAGAGCATTGTAGAATCGTAGAATCCCTACAGTGTGGAAACAGGCCCTTCGGCCCAACAAGTCCCAACAAGACCCTGTTCCTGTTGGTTTTATTTAAAATTCCTCCTCCTCTTTTCTCCCTCTACTGAAAGCAATGACCATCACTACGAAGCATGCCACTGCTGTCAACTGAACTTTAGTTTTGCCATTCAAATGGCTTCATGTATAAGCTTACATAGTGGCTGTGACCTCAGTTTGCTATGGAACTGATGCTGTTTAAAATCAAAAAGAAAAGAATGATCTATCCTTTTTCTTTAAAGAGACCAATCAACCATAGCTGGCTATATAAGTGAAGGCCTTGTCTGTGGTACTGTGTTTTGTTGGGATGAAAATTTGGTGTTTAAAGCCTGTGTGGAGGTAAGAATTGGAGCTCTCCATAAGGAAGTTTGAGTTTGAAGGGCTTTTTAGCTGAATGTGCCACATGTATGAGAGGGGTTGCCAGTGAACCCATGAGTTCTATTTAAGACTACAAGACTTGGAGCAGGAATATACCATTCAGCCCATTGAGTCTGCTCCACCATTCAGTGAGATAATGGCTGTTCTGATAATCTTCAACTTCATGTTTCTGCCTTTTCTCCCATATCCCAAAATCTGTCTGTCTCAGCCTTGAACATACTAAATAACCCAGACTCAACAGCATTCTATGATGAAAAATTATAGTTTCACAACCCTTTGAGAGAAGAAATTCCTCCACATCCTGTCTTAAATGTGTGAACCTGAGATTAGTCTGAGATTATGCTTCCTAGTTGTAGGGAAATTGCCTTTTGTATTTCCTGTGTCATGTGGTCTAAGAACCTTGGATGCTTCATAAGCTCACCTTTCATGATTGTAAAATCAAATGTCCTACTTACCAACCCTCAATCTTCCCTTATAAGACATCCTTCCAGTCATGGCACAGCGTGTGAGACATAGGTATTCCCAGCTGGCCAACATCCCTAGTTGCCCTTGAGAAGATGGCGATGAGCTGTCTTCTTGAACCACAGCAGTCCATGTGCTGAAGGTACACCCACAATTCTGCTGTGGAGGAGATTCCAGGATTTTGATGTAATGGTAGTAAAGGAACAGCAATATATTTCCAATTCAGGATGGTGAGTGGCTTGGAGGAGAACTTGCAAGTGGTGGTATTCTTATTATCTGCTGTACTTGTTCTTCTAGTTGGAAGTGGTCATGGCTTTGGAAGATGCTGTCTAAGGATCCTTGGCAAATTTATGCAGAGCATCTTGTAAGTAGTACACACTACTGCTACTGAGCGTTGCTGGTGGAAGGAATGAATGCTTGTGGATTTAGTGCCAATCAAGTAGGCTGCTTTGTCCTGCATGGTGTTAAACCTCTTGAATGTTGTTGGAGTTGCACTCAATCAGACAAGTGTAGAGTATTCAATCACATTCCTAACTTATGGCTTGTAGATTGTAGACAGGCTTTATGAAATCAGAAAGTGAATAACTTGCTACAGTAATCCTAGCTTCTAACCTGATCTTGTAGCCACAGTGTTTAAAGGGCGAGTTCAGTTGTGTTTCTGGTTAATGGTAACCCCCAAGTTGTTGAAAATGAATGATTCAGTGATAGTAAGGTGATTTACTGTCAAGGGGCAATGGTCAGTTTGTATTCTATTGGAGATTGTAATTTCCTGGCATTTGTTGCTTGTTATTGCTTGAATGTTACTTGCCATTTGTCAGCCTGGATATTGTCTAGGTCTTGTTGCATTTGAACATGGACTGTTTCAATATCTTAACAGTTGTGAACATCATACAATCATCAGTGAAAATCCTCACTTCTGAGCTTGTGATGAAAGGAAAGTCATTGATGAAGCAGCTGAAGATGGTTGGGTCCAGAACACTACCCTGATAAACTCCTACCGTGATGTCCTTGCGCATAGATGCCTAATCTCCAACAACTATAACTAGCTTCCTACATGCAAGTTATGACTCCAACCTGCATATAGTTTGCTCCCAATTCCCATCGATTCCAGTTTTACTCAAGCTTCTTGATGCCACACTCAGTCAAATGCAACCTTGATGTCAAGGGCTGTCACTCTCGATTCCCCTCTCAAATTCAGCACTTTTGTCAATGTTTGAACCAAGGCTGTAATGAGGTCAGGAGCTGAGTAGCCCTAGCTGAACCCAAACAGGGCATCAGTCAGCAGGTTATTGCTCAGCAGGTGCTGCTGGATATCCTTGTTGATGACACCTTCCATCACTTTACTGATGATTGAGAGTTGTCTGATGGGCAGGTTGTTGAAAATTAGCCAAGTTGTATTTATCCTGCTTTTTGAGTACAGGACATACCTGGGCAATTTTCCACATTGTTTGACAGATGCCATGTTGCAGTTACACTAGAACAGCTTGGCTACAATTTAGCAAGTTTTCGAGCACAAGTCTTCAGTACTATTGCTGGAATGTTGTCAGGACCTACAGCCTTTATAGTATCCAGTGCCTCCAATTGTTTTTTGATATCGTATGGAGTGAATAGAATTGGCTGCAGACTTGGTATCTGTGATTATAGGAACCACTGGAGGAGGCTGAGATTGATCATCCACTTGGCACTTCTGTCTGATGATTATTGCAAATGCTTCAGCTTTCTTTTGCACTGATGTGCTAAGTGAACTCTCTGGACTGCTTCCAATGCCACTATATTTTTCCTTAGACATGGGGCCCAAAACTGTTCACAATGTTCCAGCAGTAATCTGACTACTGTCTTGTAATTTTTTTTTTAGCAAAACAACCCTACATTTAAATTTTATTCCCTTTTAAGTAAAGGACAACATTCCATTTGCCTTCCCCATTGTCCATTGAACTTAGGTTCTGGCTTTATGTGATTCATCTATTTTTGTGTGATCTGAAACTTGGCTATAGTACATTCACTTTCTTCAAGTATTAAATGTATGTTGTAAATAATTGTAGACCTAGCACTGATCCCTTTGTTACATTGTTAGTTACAGGTTCAAAATTTATCAAACCCTCTCCCCCATCAAACCTCATTCCAACTCTGTATTCTACAGTTAGCCAATCTTGTGTCCATGCTATATACTACCTCTAACACAATGGACTCTTATCGTATTGAGTAGCCTGATGAGTGGCACCTTTATCAAATGCCTCTAAATATCCCAACATATTACATAACTGCTTCCCCTTTATCTATCCTGTTTGTAACCTAATAGAGTTCTAATAAATTTGTCAGGCACTGTTTCACCTTCATGAAGCCATGCTGAATCTCCTTGATCATATTCTGCATTTTCAAATGGTATGCTATTGCATCCTTTATAACTGACTCTAACATTTTCCCAAGAACATTCCTATAGTTTTTTCTGGTCTCCTTCACTTGTTAAATAAAGATGCTTGCATAGGCAATTTTTCAATCTTCTGGGACTTTTCCAGAATCTAAGAATTCCTAGAAGATTACTGGCAGTGCATTCACTTTTTCTGTAACTTCTTCATTTAATATCCTCGGATGCATTCCATCAGGTCCAGGGGACTTACCAGCATTTAGCCCCATTATTTTCCCTAGCACTTTTTCTCTAGCAATAGTTATTATATTTATTTCTCTCCTCTTTTTTCCACTTGATTATTTAGTAATTTTGGAATGCTATAAATATCTTCTATAGTGAAAGCAGATGTAAATTACTTATTCAACTCTTCTGTCATTTCCTGGTTCCCCATTATTATTTTCCAGCTTCATTTTTCAAGAGGCCTATGTTCATTTTGGCTTCTCTCTTCCTTTTTATATATAGTTCTATAAACTAGTGAAAGTATAAGTCACAGTGGCGATTAAGTACAATTTACTTTTTGATCATTAATCTACCTTGATATTTGTTTAAGTGTAAAGGTGACAAAGGGTGAAATTCTCCCCATTGACTTTCTCCATTGGATTCATTTGTTAAATTTGGTTCATCCAGTTTATTTGTCTCCATGGGATTGTAATAGTATTCATTTTAATATCTGTAGCAAAGTAGTAAAAATAGTTTGCAACCCCCATGGAAAACATATGCATCACTTTTGCACAGTTTAATGCACCCCATTGTAAAGCTACATTCTAACAGTCATGAAAATCTTCATCTTGAAGGAATTAGTTTGATGCCTGATCAGATAGTTACCTCTTTTGTGCACTGAATTTGACAGGTTTTAAAACAGACTTCTCCATTTCAAACAGTTAACAGGACAAACAATTTCAAGGGCATAAAACTATACTTTTAGCAAAAATTAATACGGAAAAAATAATTACATGGAAAATGTGTTTAACATAAACTTAAGCCTACAAACGTTGCACTATAATCATAGTACTTTAATACATGTTACAGGCTATTTGTACATTGAAAAATCACTTCTGATATTTATTATTGATTTGCGTTGTCAGTTTTCAAAGTATGTTGGTCCATATCTTCTGTTCTGTGTAGAATAATATTGAAATATTATACATTGGTCTTGACATTCTTAATGGCAAGTAGTGCCTAGAATTTAATAATTAATTCAATAATAATTTGCTACTGAAGTACCTCTTTTTGTCCCACAACCTTTCAAAGTTCCTGTGCACTAACATTTCTAGTCTCTCGTGTATTTTTTTTATTCATTTATAGGATGTGGGCATCAGCAGCTGGGCCTGTCTTTATTGCCCACCCCTAGAACAAAGAACAAAGAAAATTACAGCACAGGAACAAGCCCTTCAGTCCTCCAAGCCTGCGCCGATCCAGATCCTCTATCTAAACCTGTCGCCTATTTTCCAAGGATCTGTATCCCTCTGCTCCCTGCCCATTCATGTATCTGTCTAGATACATCTTAAATGATGCTATCATAACTGCCTCTACCACTTCCGCTGGCAACGCGTTCCAGGTACCCACCACCCTTTGCATAAAGAACTTTTCCCCTCTCACCTTGAAATCCTGACCCCTAGTAATTGAGTCCCCCACTCTGGGAAAAAGCTTCTTGCTATCCACCCTGTCTATACCTCTCATGATTTTGTGGACCTCAATCAGGTCCCCCCTCAACCTCCGTCTATCTAATGTAAATAATCCTAATCTACTCAACCTCTCTTCACAGCTAGCGCCCTCCATACCAGGCAACATCCTGGTGAACCTCCTCTGCACCCTCTCCAAAGCATCCACATCCTTTTGGTAATGTGGCGACCAGAACTGTATGCGGTATTCCAAATGTGGTCGAACCTAATTGTCCTTGAGGATTTACCTTCTTGAACTGCTGCAGTCCTTGGAGTCTAGGGCTCCTAAAATGTAGTTAGGAAGGGAGCTTTAAGATTTTGATAAGCAACAGTGAAGGAACATTAATATATTTCCAAATCAGGATGGTATGCAACTTGGAGGACAATGTGCAAATAGCGGAATTGTCAAGCATTTGATGCCCTTGCCTGTTTAAGTGGTGGAGTCTGTAATTTGGAAAGTGCTATCAAAGGAACGGACATAAATTGCTGCAGTACGTCTTGGAGGTGGTACACACTGCTGCCACTGTGCATTTGTGGTGGAGGAACTGAATGGTTAAATTGGTGGATAGATACAGCTGTGTTCTCAGTTGCAAAGGTCCTACAGGCTGGATGTTCCTTCCTAAACCTTCCTGCATTCTTCCTCTCATTCCTCATTTGCAGTCCTTCTTAATACAGACCTCTTGACCAAGATTTTCACTTATCTGATTCACCACTCATCATTATTCTCAGCCAAAATACAAACATCCCAATCATGGTGTACTTTCCACCAATTCACTGCTTTGCATTTCTTTGTTTTCATGTATGAATTTGTATCTCAGTTTTTCTTGTATAGACCATCAACTTAATTTGTCTAGGCACTAATTTGAGTAATCCTCCCAGTATGAATTACTGAATTTGTTCCTATATTTGTTGTGACAAAATTCATTTTGAAGGTATTGTGGATGAAACTGCACTTTATTTAATTATGTTGTTGGACCAAAGCCTGTGTTTGGCTGGAGATGCACCTTGTGTAAACATAGCTTCTCCTGTCTGCCATTAATTGCCTTTGAGGATCATAGTCTTCAGCAACCAGCAGTAGAATCGGTCACAGAGTGCTTATCAAAGAGTTCTAGCATTGGTAAACAATTCAAACTTGGGGTGCAAGAGAAGAATTTTGCTATTATTTTGAAACAAAATAGGAGCTGAATATAGAAAGCAAACAGCCAATGGGTTGTGCAATATAAAAAGCCTAGGCTGGATAAATTACATGTCATTTCAGTGTGTTAGTGAGCAAGTAGTTCAGCAATGGATGTGTTACATTCATAGGTGAGATACTAAACTGACTGCCTGCTCAGATGGACATAAATGATCTTATATAAACATTGGAAGGAAAGTTGACCAACACCTATCGCTTAACCAGCAGCAAAAAAATTTATTTCTTGGTGCCCCAATCATCTGTACCCACTTCTACCTCCTTCTCCAAATGCACAAAAGTAGGATAACCCCAGTTGGTTCAACACACTGCTTTAGTCTGTTCCTGTCCCACATAACTTACATCATCTAATTCAACTCAATAAATTCTCCCCTTGTTCAATCTTCAACTTACATTTATGACTCTTCTGAGGCCTTTTGTTACTCTAATATTTTCTATTTTGCTGGCCCTAACTTTATTTTTCTTCACCATGACATCCAATCCCTTTACACCTCCATCCCATACCAGGATAATCTGAAACCTCAATGGTTTTTTCTCAGAGGCCCAACCATCCCACATACACACCACCCTTCTCCTGCCAAGCTGCAATTGTCCTCTCGTTAGACAAAATCATACTCCAACTTCACTCACTTCATCTAACTAAAAGATGTTGTCTGAGCAAACTATCCAGCCGTCAGGACAACATCGACCATAACACCATACAACCTGCCATGGCAATCTCTGCAAGACATGTCAGATCTTCAACATGGACACTACCATTGTACGTGGGAACACCACCCACCACGTACATGGCAGATATTCATGTGACTCGGCCAATGTTGTCTATCTCATATGATGCAGGCAAGGATGCCCCAAGGCATGGTATATTAGCAAGACCATGCAGATGCTATGACAATGAATGAATGGACACCGTACATCGACCACCAGACGGGGGTGTTCCCTCCCGGTAGGGGAACACTTCAAGGTTCAAACACATTCAGCCTTCGATCTTCGGGTAAATCAAAGGCTGATAGCTATGTTCCATACCCATGAGGACAGCCTCAATCGTGATCTTGGGTTCATCTTGCACCACAGGTGATGCCACCACACTATAAACTCCCCACCCGCCCCCCCCACACACACACACACAAATGTGCGCACGCACACTCTCTTTGTCTCTCCCTCTTTCTCACACACACACACAGACATGGACACACAAACGCACATACCCAGCCACAGACACATACATGAATTATTTCATCCAAGATATTTGTGTAGTTGCAGATACATTCTGTTTATATAAAAAAAAACTGACCCCAGTTTAAAACACTGACAGATTCTAAGCAAGACATCACACCTAAAATGCATTGTCTGATCTGAGATGTCACCTCTTGTGTACATTGATAAAACCTTAAATTATCTCGGGACAATGACTTGAGAGGAATCTGGATTTTGCATTTTAATCAGTAGTCTCCTTCCCAACTGATTAAAGATCAACAGGATGCAGCCAGTTTTTGGGTTGTTACCTTTCTGCTTACAATTCTGTGTCTTATACCCTGTCTCTCAGACTATACCTGAGGAAGGAACTGAGCTATGAAGGCTTGCATTTTCAAATAAATCTGTTGGACTATAACCTGGTATCACATGATTTTTGACCGTTTCATGGATATAAATATTGATCAATGTATGCTTTTTGTGTGTAATGTGTAGAATATATTTCGCTCAAGTCCTCCTTGTGCCCCATTCCTTATTTCTATCCAATTCAGTGATGATTGCATTGGTGCTGCCTCCTGTTGTATTTAGTTTGTGATATCATTTGATGTGAATTTCCTTCCAACAGGATGTTTTACCTTTTGGGTCAATACTTATGTTATCTCTGACAATATAAGAAACTGGGTATGGATATGATGGTATTGAAGAATCTGACAAATATTTTTTATAGCTAACAATTAGGTATAAACATTACATTCAAGGCATATAGATTTCTGGGCTAGTATCAGGCTATTGAGTTACAACTGAAGAGCATGCTTCTGTATGTGGCATGCTTCAGGTAATGTTGTGGTAAAGGGGAGTATAAGATCTTTAGACCCTCAAGTCACCCTCATGCCACAATACAGAGATGATACCAATGATATCTCTTAAAGATGTACTAGCGCATTGACCATCTACATCGCACAACATCCTCCTTTAACAAACATATAACCTTATCCCAATCAGATATGGCTGTACATAGGTACTTGATTTCAATTTGATAATTATACAAACATAAAAACTGTGTTGACAAAACTAACATTTCAAACTTCAATGTAATACTTTAGAGATTTGACAACTTGACCTTATCTCGTGATTGTATACCCATTTGGCAAGGTATACATGTCCTCTGTTGAACTGTTTGTCAACTTAGTTGTCTTGCTGCTGATTGCTGTCACACAGCATAATTGCACAATTATCATCATCAGAGCATTCTTCCTTATCATCTTCAAATGTACTTGGTGTGTTATACATTGGTCTGAGCTGGTTTCTGTTTCTTTGCAATGCAGCACCATCATCAGTTATGGTTTCATGATCTGAGCAGCCTACATATTTTAGAAATCTTTGCTGCTATCCCAGCATTTGTATTTGTATTTCTAACTCACACTCTCTGCCCAGTACTCAGTAATCATAGTTCTCTACCGATCATTGGTGATGTATCTTTTTCATTCTCCTCTGTCTTTGAAGAAGAACGTTCTCTGTCTCAGATGGTAGGACAGTTGATTGCTGGGCAGGGTCATTTGCACTTGCCTTCTGAGGTGTATGCAGTACTGAGGATGATAATCCCTTCTCCATTGGTGTTGCATGAAAATCCTATTTTGTTGCTCACTATTCAATGATCATTAATTTGATTGTACATATTATATATTCTTCCAGACAATTCAAGCATGGACAGTGAGGTGACAATGTCATATGTGTCATTTCCCATTTAGTACACAAGTCCTGAAGTGATTTGCCAGCGTATTGCAGTCCATTGTTAGACACTGTTCATTTTGGGATACTGAATAAATTGAAAAGCTCTCATCATGTCAGCAACAGTTACATTAGTCATGTTGCTAAGTAATCAAACAAAGAAAATTTAGAGAAGTAATCCATCACAAGGCTATGAACCTCGCCTCTGCATTGTAAATAGGACTGTTACCACTTTTGTCCACGGAGTGGATGGAATATTGCGTTGATGTAGACGCTGTCTCCAGTGCTGAAGTTGATGCATTTGGCATGACTTACATGAGTCATTGAGCAGCTTGATTCATCCCTGGCCAGGACACAGATTCATGTGCCATCCACATTGTGCTTTCAATACTCATGATTTTTGATTTTATAAAGATGGGTCACTGGACATGAAATGTTAACTTTTCTTTCTCTCCACAGATGCTACCCGGCCTGCTGAGTTTTCCCAGAAATTTCTGTTTTTGTTTCTGATTTCCAGCACCTGCAGTGCTTTTTTATGATATCTTGGTGTAACGCTTTCAGTATAAAGATTTTTATGCTTTTGAAAATGGCTTTTCATGATATATCAAGTTCATCACTAGATAATGATAGTGCCAGGGATCTGGGTTCAAAACCACCTTTGGGCGACTGTCTGTGTGGAGTTTGCACATTCTTCCTGTGTCTGCGTGGGTTTCCTCCAGGTGCTCCGGTTTCCTCCCACAGTCCAAAGATGTGCAGGCTAGGTGGATTGGCTATGCTAAATTGTCCATAGTGCCCAGGGATGTTTAGGTTAGGTGGGTTAGACAATGGAAATGCAGGGGTGGGGGAATGGGTCTGGGTGGGATGCTCTTTGGAGGGGCGGTATGGACTTGTTGGGCCAAATGGCCTGTTTCCACATTGTAGGGTTTCTATGATTCTATGATAATCAAAGTTAACAAATCTCCTCTTGTACTTCTTTACTGTCTGGCCATCCCTGGATAATGACCTTTAGAAATTCTTGAAGTTGCTCATTTTCAGCATTTGCCAATTGCAACAGTTCACACTGACTGTGGCAAGTGTAACAGATCAACTTTGAGGAAGTCTTTAGCTTTGTAGACTACAGCATCAAGAGAAAACTTGTCTTTGTGTGGGTTAGGTAATCTGCTCAGTGTTTCAAACGTAACCATCCTGGTACCTGGCTTATATCTCACTTAGAATCATATCCTTGTACCTTGACAAGTGGGAGATGCACTCATGACAGTGTACTCATGATCAGTTTGCAGCCTTTCTACTTACTTATGATTTGCTTCAATGATGAACTTCTTGCCAAATAGGCAGGTATGAAACTGCACGACTCCAAATGCCAGAGCTAATGTCTCATGCTGTATAATGAAATTGTTGGCTTTTGCAGATGAAAGCATTTTCAAACTAAAAGCAATAGGTTTTCCGACTCGCAAAAATATGCGCCTATGGCTTTTTGTGACTGCAACAATATAGCTTTCCTGGGATTACAGTACCGCAATGGACAAGCTTTTGTTGACAGAACCTGCTTGAAAAAATTAAAGTTGTATTGGTGGTCATTTTGCCACACATAAGGACTTGTCACTCTTGAGCAAATCCTGCAGTGGAAGTACCCTTTCATGAAGTTTGGAAAAGATGGCGAGAGAAGATTAAAAAAGCTATGGCAACCGATCCTCTTTATCCTATCAAGTCAGTATTTGTTTAACATCCTCAGTCTTCCTTTGGATGGACTCCATGGGCATGGTAAATGGACCTGTAGAAGTTTACCTGATTGATGTTGATATGTCACTTTGTGTTGTTAAATATTAGTCCTTATCTACACACTGCTGTCATCAATAGACAAAGATTTTGGCCATGCTGTACTGTATTATGTATGACTACAATATCATCAGCAATGCAAACACAGCCAGGTATATTCTCAGCAATTCTATCTATGTGCTGCTGAAGTATCACTTGGCTTTCTAAAAGTCCAAATAGAACCACAGGAACAGCATTGTTTAAATGGTATCCTAAATGTCATAAATTCTTGGGATTTTTCTGATAAACAGACACATATCCCTGGTTTGAATCCAGCTTGGAAAATAGTTTTGCTTCTTCAACATTAGAATTTTATTCTTACTGTGTCTGTATTTTGTGTAGACACCTTTAAGTGAAAGGTTGAGGTACTTTGGATCTGGGCAAACTCTTATGGCACCATCTTTCTTTAAAAGGCACATGAAAATAGAACTGCAGACATCATTTGAATGGCTATAATTCAGTAAGCGTGTCACCGGATGCATACTGATCCATAATTAAGTATTTGCCTTCCTTTTTTTAAGCAGGTCTTTGTTTTTTTTAAAAGAAGTCAGGTGCATTGTATTGTTTGTTTACGTCTTTTACTGGTTTTACTTCTTTTCAGTTTTTTTTTTCATATTTTTGTTTGTTTCCCTAAGTTCCTTGGCTTTTTTATTAATCACTCATGGGACATGGGTTTCATTGGCTGGTCAGCATTTATTGCCCTTGAGAAAGTGGTGGCAAGCTGCCTTCTTGAACCACTCAATCAACTTTCTGACCCACAATGCCCTTAGGATGGAATTCCAAGGTATTGAGTCACTGACAGTGAGGGAATGGCAATATATTTCCAAGTCAGGATGGTGAGCAGCTTGGAAGGGAACATGCAGTTGAAGGTGTTCCCAGGTATCTGCTGCCCTTGTTCTTCTAGATGGCAGTTAGCATGGATTTGTAAGGTGCTGGCTAAGAACCTTTGGTGAATTTCTGCAGTGCAACCTGTAGATGTACAAACTGTTGCTACTGTGTGTCATTGGTGGAAGGAGTTTGTGCTAGTGGATGTGTGGCCAATAAAGGGCTGCTTTGTCTTTTGATGGTGTCAAGCTTCTTGAGCGTTGTTGGAGCTGCTCTCTCTAGGCAATTGGAAAGCATTCCATCATACTACTTATGCCTTGTAAATGATGGACACCCCTGGGAGAGTCAGGAAGTGAGCTACTCATCACAGTATTCCTAGCTTCTAACCTGCTCTTGTAACCACTATGTTTGTGTAATGAGTCTAGTTGAGTTTCTGATCAATGGTAACCCCCAGGACTGATGGTGGGAATTCAGTCATCGTAACACCAATGAATGTTAAAAAATGGTGGTTGGATTGTCTTTTATGGGTGATGGATGTGGCCTGGCACTTGTGTGGCACAAATGTTATTCGTGACTTGTCAGCCCAAGTCTGGATATTGTTCATATCTTGTTGCATTTGAACATGGACTGCCACTCTCACCTCTGAACCAAACCAGGAGCTGATTGGCCCTGGCAGAACCCAAACTGGGCATCACTCAACTAGTTATTTAGAAATTGTTTTAGAATCCTGACAGTGTGGAAGCAGGCCATATAGCCCATACCAATCCTCCCAGACCCACCCCCCACCCTATCCCTGTAACCTGCATTTCCCTCACTAATCCACCTAGCCTGCACATCCCTGGACTCTATGGCCAATTCACCTAACTTGCACATCTTTGGACTGTGGGAGGAAATCCTGAGGCTGGGACCAAACCTGGATTCCTGACACTGTGAGGCAGCAGTGCTAACCACTGAGCCACTGTGCTGTTGAGCAGGTGCTGCTTAAAAGCATTGTTGATGACACCTTCCATCATTTTACTGATGAGAGAGAGTAGTCTGATGGTAGTTGGCCAGATTGTATTTATCCAGCTTTCTGTGTATAAGACATGCATGGGCAATTTTCCAAATTGTCGGGTGGATGCCAGTATTGTAACTGGCCTGGAAGAGCTTGGTTAGGGGAGTGGCAAATTCTGGAACACGGGTCTCTATTGTCAGAATAGCGGCACAGTGCTCAGTAGTTAGCACTACTGCCTCACAACGCCAGGGATCCGGGTTTGATTCCAACCTTGCCTGTGTGGAATTTGCACATTCATCCCGTGTCTGCGTGGGTTTCTGTCAGGTGCTCCGGTTTCCTCCCACAGTACAGAGATATTAAGGTTAGGTGGATTTGCCAAGATAAGTTGTCCATAGTGTCAAGGGATGTATAGGCTAGGTGGATTAGCCATGATAACTGTAGAGTTATGGGGATAGGATGAGGGGCTGAGCCTGAGTGTGTTGCTCTTTGGTGGGTTGGTGCATATTTGAGGGGCCAAATGACCTCTTTCCACACTATAGGGATTTTTTGATTCTATTCATATTGTCAGGGCACATAGTCTTCACTATGCATCCAGTGCTCACCTGTTTCATGATATCACATGGTGTGGATCAAATTGGCTGAAGATTGGAATCTGTGATATTTTGTTCTCTTATTCATGCACAGGATAAGGGCATTGCTGGCTGGGCCAGCATTTTTTATCTATCCGATAAATGAATAAGGGCAGTTAAGGGTCAATCACTTTGCTGTGGGTCTTGAGTTACTTGTAAGCCAGACCAGGTAAGGATGGCTGTTTCCTTCCCGGAAGGACATTTGTGAACCAGATGAGTTTTTCTGACAATTAACAACAGGTTCATGGTCATCATTAGACTTTTAAATACATTTTTAAAAATTGAATTCAAATTCTACTATCTGCCATGGTGGGATTGGAATCCACGTCACGAGAATATTACCTGGGTCTCTGGATTAACAGTCCAGTGAGAGTACCACTAGGCTGTCATGTGATGCTGGGGACCACTGGAGGAGGCCGAGATGGATTATCCACTCAGGACTTCTAGCTGAAGATTGCTGCAAATGCTTCAGCCTTATCCTTTGTGCTACTGTGTTGGGCTCTTCCATCATTGAGGATAAGGATATTTATGTAGCTTCCTCCTCCACCAATCAGTTATTTAATTGTCCACCAGCATTCATGGCTGGATGGACTATTGCTATTTCTTTAATGATTGCAGGTTTTTCGTAACAGGTTTCTGTCTGTAGGTGATGTTCATGTCAAATAAGGCGTGATGATTTCACACGTTTTATTTTATTTTCACACCAATTTGGAGAAATGATGGAACTCACTGAAGACTTGACACAAGTTACCTTCTGAATATAGAATTTGTTTTTAGTGTTTTTAAGCTGTATTATCTTTTCAGGAACTTTGGAATTTTACTTTCAGGAGCATTTTTGAAAACATTTGATCAGCTGATTCCCATGATTGTTTCTTTTTAGAGAGGCAGCATTTCAGTACCTCTGTAGTCTTTAGTTTTACTTGTGCATATATGTTATTTTTAATTTTAGCAAGACACTTTATGATATTTCTTGCGTCTTGAAACAACTTATTTCTATCAAAACGAAATTAGGTCTTTCTTCTTGGTAGTTAGTGATTTATGTATACAACTATCTGTACCTTCAGAAACTGATTCTGCTGGTTTACTGAATTCTCTGATGTCTGAAGGTGTTTTTCAGTTGGTCTTTAGTTAGTTTTCCAAAAATCTACCATCAGCATTCTTTTTATAGACAACCACTGTTGTGATGTGAGCTTGCCTGCAACCAGGTGTTTTATCTGAAATGATATTACTTATGTTATCTCTTGCAACATAAGAAACTTGGCATAGATAATTTGGTATTGAAAAATCCAGCAAGTATTTATTTCAATCAGCTATGATGGACAAACTTTACATTCACAGTCACATAAGTATCTGGGCAAGTATTACGCTATTGGATTGTAACTGATGAGCATGCTTCTAATTGCATGATGTGCTTTATGTCATTTCAAGGTAAGATAGAGCGTGAGAATTCAGCGTGAGGTAAATTCCATGATATATCAGAATGCCCCTGAAAAGTATACTGATTTACTGATGTTGAGACAAAACACAAAAACAATGATTGGAGCTTGTGATTGAGATAGTTCACTGTAACCAAGTAAATCTTCATAAGAAGAGGCACTTACCATAAACACATTGTAATTCATTGTATGTTCACTTTGAGATTCAAATTACATTCATATCAAAAAATTATTATTAAGACTATGAGGAGACCTAAGGATATTGATCTTCATTCTATGAGATTCTCAGCTGTTCCTCCTTTTCTTTGCACAAGACCGCATGACATCACCAGGTTGGGTACAGCTTAATGCCGACTTCAATGTTAACCTTTTCAGAATGATCTCCCACCAAGCTTTTCTTTTCCTTCTGTTATGTCCTTACATATTTTAGGCCTTTTTTAAAGATACTGAAATGCTACCCCTCCAAAAAGAAACAATCATGAGAATCTGCTGATCTTATTTTTAAAAAAAACGCACACCAGGACAAACAGCCTGTAAGAATGAGTTGGCTGCGCTGAAAGCAAACCATGTCAAGGGAGGACCAGGATGTGGGGATGGGTAAAAAACATGGAAGGCTGTTGTTATTGACCTCAATGTTGAGTCCTAGTAGCTACAGAGCCCCCAAGCACAATTTGAGATACTGTTCTTCGAGCTTGTGCTGAGGCTCACTACAGCACTGCAGCAGGCCTGAGACAGAGATGTTGGCATGGAAACATGGTGCTGTGTTGAAGTGGCAGGAAACTGGAAGCTTGGGCTTATTTTTACTGAGACCAGCCAGAAATACATTGTGAACACAGACAATGATGTATGTATGAATGTAAACCTTTCAATAGAGATTTCTTACATAGAATTTACAGCAGCAGTTCAACAGGTGTCATGTCAGCTTCTTTCCACTCTACTTCATCTCATTCTATGAGTATATACTTAGACCCCTTCAACTTTCATGTTCTTAACAAGCTCCTATTTAAGGGTGTTTTAAATATGCTGCATCTAGAACTTGGGTCTACCATCTGGTGACTTGTTGCAGTGACTCACCATGGAAAACAGTTAAGATTTCAAGAACATACTGACATAGTGATTACTGGCTAGTGGGGATGTGCTGCAGTTATTTACATTTTCCATCATTGACGTGCTTTTAGGCTATTAATAGTTGTGCATGAGGCAGATCTTGTGGAAAAAACACCAGAAGTAAAGTATACCTAGGAATGTTTCAGTTTGAGAGTTAGTGCATTCACAACTGTTATAGGGAGAATATTATTAAGCTGGAGAGGTTCAGAAGAGATTTACCAGAATTTGCTGGGAATGGAGAGGCTGGATAGGCTGGGAATTTTTTCACTGGAGTATAGAAGGTTGAGAGGTAAACTTACAGAGGTTTATAAAATAGTCAGGGGTGTAGATAAGGTGAAGGGCATACGTCTTTTCCCTAAAATGGGGGATTTCAAGACAAGAGGGCATATTTTTAAGCTGAGAGGATAAAGATATAAAAAAAGACATGAGGGGCAACTTTTTTTACAGAGAGAGTGGTTTTTATGTGGAATGAAACTCCAGAGGAAGTGGTGGATGTGGGTACAGTTACAATGTTTAAAAGACATTTAAATAAGTACACAAATAAGAAACGTTTGCAAAGATATAGGCCAAGTGCAGACAGGTGGGACTAGTTCAGTTTGGGATTATGGTCAGCATGGACTGGTTGGACTGAAGGGTCTGTTTCCGTGCTGTATAAATCTATAACTAGAATCACAAGTTCGTCCAAATAAGTGTAATGTTACTGAAAAATAAAATGTTTTGTTGAAGATTTTTTGTCTTGCACTCATCAAGACAGCTCATAAGAGATATCAATTAAATGGAAACCAAGAATTTATACTGCATGAGAGGAAGGTGCTCATTGATTGGCCAGTGGACTCTGAACGGTAAAAGCATTGCCACAGAGAGTGCACCTTCTATATTCTCCTATAATACAAAAAGTGCTGTTTACCCTTTAATTGGTGTTTTTGTGGGGTTTTTGCACTGATGAGTGCAAGACAAAAAGATTAGACAAAAAGTGTCTTTGTTTTTAAGCAACACTCAAGTTCTATACAGTACTACTAAAGGACTACTATAGTTTGCAAAGGTCACCCACATGACTGAATATTGGTAATTGATACAGATCATCTACATTGCTGTAATCTTAATCATTTACAAAATTGAACCTTGCCCTTACCTCAAGTGTTGCTGCATGGGATGCAGGTCTGATCCAAAACTTTTCCCTATGCCAGAACAATTACCTGAGCCATCTTCTGCTTTGGCTGGACATCAAAAGTAGACCATGTGTACACAGACATGATACAAAACTCTCTAGAAAAAGGCAGAAAAGACTTTTCCAACTTTGCCTTCACCCTGATAGCCACTTCAGTGTGTGCCTCCAATGGGTTTTCCAAACATATCTGGAGACAGGCAGGGATGTCTGATTTTTCCCTGGTTTAACATTGAATTGAAACTATTGCTAAGACCCATCTTTGAATGCACTCAGAGGTGCAAGGGCTGCTAGAAGTGTGGGTTTTAAAGTCCAGACACAGTAGAAGGAGTGGGTTACTGCCATCTGGGGATAGAACTGATGTACAAAGGACATCCTCTGAACATAATACCCACTTTCTGTTGAAAACTTTATTAAAACAGGCTACCCACTTCTGCCCAACTGCTCATGACAACCTTTGTGATATTGTAATTTTGGGGTCAATTCAGCTTTTAACAAATTCAATTAACTCTTAGTTATATATTTAAGTATTGCAGGATGGTTGCCAGATTTGGTGCCCGCTCACTCTCCCATATTATGTGGGTCAGCTTGGGGTTGTTGGACAAATGGTGGGCCTGCCCTATTTTAGAGAGTCATAGAGTCATACAGCACGGAAACAGACCCTTCGGTCCAACTCTTTCATGCCAACCAAGTTCCCAAACTAAACTAGTCCCATTTGCCTGCATTTGGCCCATATCCCTCTAAATCTTTCCTATTCGTGTACCTATCCAAATTTTTTTTTCTTTATTCATTAACGGGATGAGGGCGTCGCTAGTTAGGCAGCATTTATTACCTATCCTTAATTGCTCAGAGGGCAGTTCAGAGTCAACCACATTGCTGTGGGTCTGGAGTCAAATGTAAACCAGATAAGGTAAGGATGGCAGTTTTCTTCCCTAAAGGACATTAGTGAACCAGATGGGTTTTTTCTGACAATTGACAATGGATTCATGATCACCATTAGATTCTTAATTCCAGATATTTTATTGAATTCAAATTCCACCACCTGCCATGACAGGATTCAAACCTGGGTCCCCAGAATGTTATCTGGGTCTCTGGATTAACAGTCCAGCTATAATACCACTAGGCCATCGCCTCTCCATGTCTTTTAAATGTTGTATCTGTACCTGTAACTGTATCCACAACTTCCTCTGGCAGTTCATTTCACATATGAATCACCTTCTATGTGAAAAAGTTGCCCTTCAGGTCCCTTTTAAATCCTTCTTCTCTCACCCTCTAGTCTTGAACTCTCCAACCCTAGGGAACAGACCTTTGCTATTCAGCTTATCTATGCCCTAATAATTTTATAAACCACTATAAGGTCACCCCTCAACTTCCTATGCTCCAGTGAAAAAAAGTCACAGATTATTCAGCCTCTCCTTGTAACTAAAACCCTTTGGTCACAGCATCATCCTTGTAAATCTTTTCTGCACCCTCTCCAATACGATAATATCTTTCCAAAGCAGGGCAACCAGAACTGTACACAGTACTCCAAAAGTGGCCTCACCACTGTGTGCAACTGCAACATGACATTGGACTCCTCTACTCAATGGTCTGAGCAGTGAAGACAAGGTGCCAAATGCCTTCTTTATCACCTTGTCTACCTTTGATGCAACTTTCAAAGAACTATGTACCTGAACCCCTCAGTTTCTCTGTTTGTTAACACTCCCCAGGGACCTACCATTAAGTGTATAAGTCTCGCCCTTGTTCATCTTGCCAAAATGCAACACCTCACATTTATCCAAATTAAACTCCATCTGCCACTCCTCCAATCCAGTTGATCAAAATTCCTTTGTAATCTTAGATAAGCTTTTTCATTGTCCACTATTTATTTTACATGGACCCTATTGAAACCATGCCCTGTGGTGGCATGCAAAATCCAGGCTCAAGTGTCACAACATGTGGAGGTCAGATCATTGCAACAGATCACACAGTTCAGTTTTACCATTCTTTACTACCTGTCCTTAGTGGACAGGTTTATGCAGAAAACATCTTTAGCCCCAAATCCATTAGGTGAGGGTCCTCGACACCCTTCCGAGATAAGGAGATGGTAGATTCTGTTGAATCTTCCCTAAGAAGCATGTCATAGTCATTTGGCAGACTGCTTCATCGCCAGAACTTTCATAAAAGTACCAAAATATAGTTTGGCTGGTAGTAAGGAAATTTCTCCCAGCAAATCCTTTCTGCACACCTTAAGTCTCATCCACTCCAAACATTAGTCTCTCAGAGATTGTGCTGGGGAAAAGACTGTTGTCTGCCTCCTTGTAGAAAGTGCATTTACAACGAACATCTGCAGAAAGACAAACTTTTTTTGAGGTCCATCTCAAGTAGCTCCATGGCACAGGACTTTGTCTTTACAGGCTGTGGTCAGAGACTTTTATACTGAGAGAAGCATCAGCTGCAGCTGGAAGCCCATCACTTTGATGAAAGACACTCTTTGGCTTGACTGAAGCTGGTTGGTCTTCCAGTGCAGAGAGTTCTTGACTGAGTGTAGCTGATTGGCAAATTCCAAGATCACGGTTGATGTGCTGAGGGATACACTAGAGCTTGGGGCAGCTGCTGCAGAGGCACAATGTGGAAAGGTCACTGACTAACCAAGAGTATTGAAATTGCACTGAGACCCCTCATAGTGAAACATGCTCATTGGAGAAAAGTTCCATTCTATTACACTTTGTGTCACTTTTAATTTGAAATGCTTTGGAATGTAATTTTATGATTTTATGAATAAAGGTATATTTTGGAATCAACAGTTATAAGGAACATCTTCATTATTGTCATGTTGACAATTTACAGAGTATCCACATTCCACTAAAGTTGGCAATTTACAAGAAGCATCTAATTCATTGTAATGTTGATAATTTACAATGGCTATCCACCTTCCTGTAAGGCTGGAACAGTCATGTTGTTATAATGATGGGAATTTACAAAGCATTCACACTGACCTGAAATGTTAACTCTGTTTCTCTCCCTACATATGCTGCCAGACCTGTTGTATATTTCCAGCACTTTGTTATCATTGCTGTAATATTGGTAAATTACAAGATGCATCATCCTTACAGCACTGCTGGTATTTTCAGGAAGCGCCCACATTCCTCTAATATTGGTATTTTACAAATAGTCATCCCCTTTACTATAATACTGGAAATTTGCATGGAGTTTCCCCATTGCTGGAATGCTTGTCATTTACAAGTGTCATTCACATTATTGTAATTTTTGAAATTAACTTTTTTTTGTAATTACCAAGAATGTTGGAAATATGCAGCAGGTCAGGTAGCAACTGCAGAACAAAAACCAGAGTTAATGGATGGAATTTTGCCAGCTTCTTGGGAACAGACTGCAAGAGGGAAAGCTGGCAAAATGACATGCACAGGCATCGATAAGTTTTGTGAATGGGAGATCTGGTACATCAGCTGTCCACCGAAAGCCCAGTTGGCCTACTTAAATGGGCAATTCAGAGCCTCTTCCCACCTCTGAATGTATTTTATCCATGTTGGACTAGCCCGCCTTGAGAGCTGGTGGCCTCCCAGCTGGTTTTGTGGGTGGGGGTGCTACCTCCGTTTTGGGAAACCCACGGTCCAGGTAGCTGCTACTTATTATTGACAGCCACCTCGACTGCAAATAACTCTGCCTGTCCTCAGCAAACCCTACCTCCATCAACTGGTTGCAGGAGTTCAAGGTTTTTGAGAAGATTTGTAGTTCAGGTTGCTGAGCATGCTGAGCTGGTAAGTTTGTTCGCAAACGTTTCATCACCATGCAGGTAACATCATCAATGCACCTCCGGTGAAGCGTCGGTGTTCTTTCCTGCTTGCTATTTATGTGTCTTGGTTTGCCAGGGTGGGTGGCATCACTTCTGGATTTGTTTCTTAGTGGTTGGTAAATGGGGTCCAGCTCTGCATGTTTGTTAATGAGTTCTGGTTTGAGTGCCAGATCTCCAGGAAATCTTGTGCGTGTCTTTGCTTGGCTTGTCCTAGGATGGCTACATTGTCCCTGTCGATTTGGTGTCCCTCTTTGTCCATGTGTATTGAAATGAGTGATAGTTGGTTATGTCTCTTTGTAGCTAGTTGGTGTTCATGAATCCTGATGGCTAGTTCCCTTCTGGTTTGCCCTATGTAATGTTTTTGGCAGTCTTTACATAGTATCTTGTAAATAACATTGGTTCTGTTAGTTGTGGTTGTCAGATCCTTTATTCTTGTCAGTAGCTGTCAAGTGTAGCTGTCAGTTTGTGGGCTACCATGATTCCTAGGGGGCAGAGTAATCTGGTGGTCATTTCAGATATGTCCCTAATGTATGGTAGAGTAACCAGTGTCTCTGGACGTTTTGTGTCTTCCGTTGTGGTCTGTTGTGTAGGTATCGACAGACTACGCTTTTCGGGTAACCACTGTTTCTAAAGATGTTTAGAAACAATGGTTACCTGAAAAGCGTCCGACAATACCTGCACCACAGATCACAACAGGAAGACTTAGCATGGTTACCTAGCATGGTGATGAAACGTTTGTGAACAAACTTTCCACCTTGGCGAGCAAGTCAACAACTGCGGTTGTGGGAGTCTGCAGCCTGGCGCCAGGCAACTCTAGACTCCGGCTAGCAATGTTTGAGGATGCTAGCCATTGATGCCCCTCACACTGCAGTGCATTGCCAGTGAAGGTCATAGTGAGCAGAGTTCTGTTGGCCTATTGACCCTCTGATTGGGCTGGTAGGATGGTATGGGTGAGGGGGGGTAGAGGAGGTCAAGCTACACTCCTTATTAGGTTGGCAGCCCCAATATTATGTGGTTGGCTTCTCTGGGTTTGTCCCATTGCTAGATGTTAGTCTACTTGATTAAATTTGGTCAATGTTTCATGAGAACTGCAGAAGTCAGAAATAGCAGAGATGGTGAAAGAATGAATAAAAGGGAGGGTCAGCAATAGGAAGGCAAGGGCTTTGGTCTCTTTATATGAGGAAGGATTATGGTTATGGAAGGAGTGAAATGAAGGATTGATTCCTGGAATGGCTAGACTGACATATGAGACAGACTGATCGATTAGGAATATATTTACTAGAGTTTAGAAGAGTGAGGAGGGAATCTCCATAGAAACATCAAATTCTAATAAGACTAGACAAGGTAAATGCAGGAAAGATGTTCCTAATAACTGGGGAGTCCAGAACAAGAGGTCACAATCTAAGCATACAGGGCAGGCCATTTAGGGCAGAGATTAGATGAAATTTCTTCACCCAGAGAGTGGTGAGTCTGTGGAATTCTCTGAAAGCAGTTGAAGTCAAATAATTGAATGTTTTCAATAGGAATTAGATATCGTTCATTGGGCTAAAGCAATCAAAGAATGTGGAAAGAAAGTAGAAACTGAGGACTGAGTCGGATGATTCACCATGCTAATCTTGAACGGTGAACCAGGCTTGAATGACTGACTGGCCTAGTCTTCCCATTTTCTACGTTTCGATTAAATGGCCAGAAGGCTGTTGGTGCAAGGCCAAAGAGAGTGGCAATTGGGCAAATAAACTTGACTGCAATGTTGGTTAATTTGGATGGACAGGCCAGATTACTGTAATTGTAAAGCTCATGGTTGAATGTAATCTGACTGCAAATACTGCTGATATCAGAAAAAATCTCTCTTTAATATTTTGTTACGTCCTCTCCTAACCAGCTTCTTTTTCGGAGTTAGTATTTCGTGTCACCACCTCCCCCCCCCCCAACATATTGGTAAACTGTTCAGCATTAGTCCACTGGAGAACTCTGCGACGAGGGGGTCCCATTAAAAAAATGCGGAAGAAAGAATTACAATCCAGTCGTCTATTTTTATTATTATTTTGCAATTGGCTTCAGTCGTACTGTGTGGAATACACTTGGAATATATAATTTCTTCACAATCTGCCGGTTTACTGCTGCTGTGTGTGGCTTGCACCATTTGTGAGCGCCGGGCGAGGGAGGGTGCGGATGGACTGACCGTCTGAAACGAGCTAGGGCTTTGTGGAATCGAGTGCGGGTGGCTCGCCAGCCAAGCACCTGAATCTTCTTTATATATAAAGCGACGTTCGGCCTCCATCTCTCTCTGCGTCCCCTCTACACTGCCTGACGATGCACCTTGCCGGTTTGTGTGTGGAGTTTAGAGAAAAAAAAATCCCCCTCCTCCCCTCCAGCTTCCCTGTTTGTAGTAGACATGCAGTGAAAGATTCTTCCCACACCCCTTTTTTTCTCTCTCTCTTACAAGGAGCCGTTTCCACGGTGCACACACTCCCTGAGGAAAAGCGTGATGGGCTCCACTTAGTGCGATCCCCCTCCAGGCTGGATAGTGTAGCAGCAAGGAGCCCAGTTCACCGGGCAGCACGGGGATTGCATTGTAAACAGCTGATGGATTAATGTCTCTGGCTTGTTTGTATCTTGGTGAGGGATGTCCGTTTTAGGGTGTGGGGAAATTGTTACTGTGTGCGCGCGCTATCTGTAGCCGTCTCGTCCTCCCTTTCACTTTGCTCTCTCTTTCTATATATATACCTGTCCGTCAAATCTAATGTAATTCCTTCTTCCAGGAACGAATCTACCGGCGCCTGGTCCACTCTGGGATGTAAGACTGTACTTACCGATGCATCCCACACCAAATGCCTGTGTGATCGCCTATCTACATTCGCCATTTTGGCTCATCAACCCACAGAAATAGTAAGTAACTGGGGTGGTGGGGAGGGGGCGGAGACGGGGGCTTCATTTTTAATAAATCCCATTCTGTTTGAAACTGTGGCTGATATTATGAATTTTTCAACACCCCGAAAGCGACAGCGAGGATGCGTCCTGCTGCATCCTCTTGGCATGTGGGTTTTAATAAATAACTGAGTGTTGTTCTGCCAAGCAATAATAATAATCTAGGTATAAGGGAGAGAAACTCGGCAACACATTATGCCAATAAAACGCCAAAAATCTGCGCTGGGTTCATCGACAATGTTTTAAGACAAAGACGTGCTGTTTATAACAGAAACATTCGTTAATGTTGTGGAGTTTTTTTTTTGGTAAAGAATCACCTTAAGATCAAACTGCGATATTGCAAGCCTTTGAAAAGCAAATGAGAAATTCCGCCACATTGGAAGAGAGACATTGTAGAAAGAGTTGCTTGATTCTGTCCGTGTTCAGGTGCGGTTACTTCAGAGGTTATTTTTCGATTTGAACTGTTAATTCACGCCCTGTTACACAAGGGAGGAGAAATTAGCTCGTTTTATGCGACGGGGAATAAAGGAACAGCGATATATTGTCCCCGATTCATCTCCCCTGAAAAAGACAAGGGCACAAGCTCCCAAATGAAGCAAAGCGGGGAGTGGTATAGGGAGCCGAGACGGTAGAATATGTACAGTGTACCTTCCCTTACCTTGATCAGTTGGGTAAAGTGTACTAAGGGTAAAGGTCCCACCACATGAAATGGTCATTACTTGTTTGCCAGACAGTGATTATTATCATTTAGTTCGCTTTCAGACTAGCAAAGCAGGGGGACCTTCCCAAAGGAGTCTCTTTGCACAATGAGTTCGGCATGTGTTATGGTTATGGTGTTTGATCCTATCAGAATGCCATAGAAATACTGTAAGGTGTTGATGGTTTTGTACTGGTGTCCGTATTGGCATCTTTAAGAGAAAGCTCCTGTAAATGATTGGGGAGTATAATGTTTTTTGAATGTGATCATTGGATGACAGCAATATTGCTGTTCACTTTCTAAAGACTGGCAAAAGTCCATTGTCTTGCTTTTCTCTTGGCCATTATAAGTAAACCTCTCTGCCAGTGATGTGGCCTCACCTAGAATCCAGGAAGGCCCTGGTCTACGCCATGCAAAGATATTTTGATAATGGAATCCAGTTTGTATGTGAGAAAGTGAGATGGTGTACTTAATTGATTAGGGTGAGACCAACTGGTACTCTTTTTAGAATCAGTTGATGCAACTGATCCTTTAATTTGATTCAGTTTGCTTCAATATTCCTTTAAAGGGAACTAAAATTTAGGCATTTATATTAAAACTATAATATTGAAATTAAAATGCAGTTTTGGTTGGAGATAATACCTTTGCCCACTGGATTTGGAAGGCCTCAAGCATTCTGGTGGACATCTGAGTGCTAATATAGCCCACAGAAGAGATCAATTTAGCAACAATCTCCTGCATTAAAATCATGAGTAACGGGACTTTGGGCTCCACAGAATGGATGGCAGTGTTGTACCCCATTGCAATTCAAATGTTTGTCTCTTTGATGACACAACTTCAGTTGATAGCCTGTTGTTGGAATGCAGGGGCTCTTTCTGAAGATTTAAAGTAGACTTTAAAAGTGGCAGGATTCAACTTTCATCCAATCTTTCCCCCCACTATCAACCCATCTTTAAGTAATCTTACTTGCTGGATAGTTGGCAATGACCAATTTATATACCTATTGTGGCTTACTGGGAATACCACTTGGAGCTCAGTAATGGATGCGTCTTTATAAAATTGATGGGGATTAGTATTGACATTTGCCATTTGCTGCTCCACCCTCCATTGACTCCTGAGCAATTGCCTTCACTTCTTCACGATTTCTTACATGTCACAAACACCACCCTCTCTGAGCCTTATGTTCCCTTTTCGACAATGTCTCTTCACTTTCAAAAAGAGCTGGAAAATATGAAATTTATTATTGATTTTCTGTACTCCATTTCATTCCAAAATTAAAGGTATGGAAGATGTGCATGCTTCACACTGCAAAGTAACACTCCTATCAGTTTGCATTACTTTACTGACTGGCTAGTTTTTATGTATTGATAGAATAAAATGACAGAATTTCCTGCCATTCTTTCATGTTTGTACAGCATACTTGTTAGACATTTTTTAAGCAAGGGAAGCAATCAGTGTAGATACCCATGCCAAGAAAGTTATAAAACTGAATACTGGAAGATCTACTTTGTTTTCCCTTATCTCTCCCTGACTCCACGAGAGAAAGAACCACCAGCAATGCATTAAGGTAGCACTTGGCATTTAGGCCCACCGAGCTAGAAATCTCAGTCTGGCTATAGCCACAAAGTATTATTCATGATTTTCAGCACATGCTTCACACTGGGGAATCACCTGTGATCCCTGAACCTCATGAAATACCCTAACCCTGGCAAGTCAGTTCTTGAACCATAAACACCTCAGTTTTATTTGTTCTAGTCCGTGCTATTTGCAAATTTGTTGTTTAGGTTTCAAGAGTTTGCAAAGACATGTCTACAATAATGTTGCCTCCTTAGTGCTCAAAGCCTACCTTTGGAGTATTGCTTTGGAGTATTACTACCTGTTGTAATGAGCAATATGAAATATAAAATTAATGAAAATGTTCATCTATATAGCAAATGTTGTGAAATTATGTGCCACTTCATGTCTAAAGGTCAGATAACTTGACTGATGCAAGCGCTGTTCATTGCCACAGAGTGCTGCACTGTTGAAGGTGCTGTCCTTCAGATGCAGTATTGACTTGTATTTGTACAACAATTTTTTTTAATGTATTGCCCCCTTGTGCCTCTTTGGAGTGTTATCAAATTAAGTCCAACACCTCGCCATACAAGAGGACGTTAGCCTGGTGAACAAAAGGTTGGCCTGAGAAGTAAGTTCTTTTTTAGGGAGCACCTGAAAGAAGAGAGAGAAGTTGGTCCCTGGGGCCCAGGCACCTGAAGCTACACTGTTAATGGTGGAGTGATTAGCATTGGAGATGTGTACAAGGCCCAGATTTGGATAAATATTGCAAACTGAGGATTGTTAAGCTGGAGGAAGTTACTGAGACATGGGGCAAAGTTGTGGCAAAAATTATAATGGGGATGAGAATCAAACCAGGATGCTAGTTGTCTGTTGCAAAACAGCACACAACTGCTTTCAAAAACATCCAATGTTTTCCCAGGGTCATAGCATGCAAATCTACCTGAAAAACTTTATAGTTAAAAACATGTTGACTGACCAGTCATCAAATTGCAGTATGTGGAATCAGGTTCTGTTGAAAATTATCCTGTTCGGCTACGTAACAATTGTAACTGTGTGTTTTAAAGTAACTTATATTGCTTGTAGTAATTTGAGACATTTTGAGGCTATGTAAAGTGGTTATGTAAATGCAAGTCTTCCTTTTATTGCTACATTGAATACCCATGATAATAACTGTTATTACATGTATTGTAGAAACTGGTTTCATTTTGTGCTTCCTTGACTATGTACTTCCATAATCTATTCCCAAAATTGGAATTAAAATGCCATTTTAAAATGGGACTGAGTGTAGAAACTGGAAGATAACAGTATTTTTGCCACATGTTGTAAAGATCCAAGGCTTTTTCTCTGGAGCACCAGTATTAATGATTGCTACGCTTAGTAAGTCTTGTGTAGCAATCAAACATGTGCTTATTTGCATTCATCACCAAAAATCTACATTTTATCATCTTCACCCACTCATGTATGATACGTATACAGAGACATGCACAACGTCAAAGCCGATGAGGAGCTTTCCCTCCTACACTCCCTGTTCATCTTTTTACTAGCTATTATTTTGACATTTTTACTTTCAGGGGATGTAGGTGTTACTGGCTGGGCCAGAATTTAATTGCCTGTTGCTAATTGCCCTGAGGAGGTGGTGGTGAGCTGCCTTCAATAACTGAAAATGCAGTCCAATTAGTGTAGGTTTCCTGACTTGGAAATATATTACTGTTCCTCTGTTATCACTGGGTCAAAATCCTGGAACTCCCTCCCTAACAGCAGGTGGAACGATCTATCCCACAATAGACAGCAGTGATTCAAGGACGCAGCTCACCACCACCTTCTCAAGGCCAACTAGGGACAAGCAATAAATGCTGGCCCAACCAGTGACCCCCACATCCTGTAAACTGTGATCCAGTCATGGTTTCTAAAAGCTTTCTCAAAGCATGGTGGCTCAGTGCTGCTTCACAGCATCAGGGACCTGGGTTTGATTCTTCCCTGCCTGCGTGGGTTTCTTCCCACAGTCCAACGATGTGCCGGTTAGGTGATTGGCCATGTTAAATTGCCCATAGTGTCCAGGGATATACAGACTAAGTGGATTAGTGATGGGAAATGTAGGTTTACTAGGATAGGTTAGGGGGTTGGGTCTGGGTGGGATGCTCTTCAGCGTGTCGGTGTGGACTCGAGGACTGAGTAGCCTGCCTCCATGCTGTGGGCTTTCTGTTCTATGATATTGAGTGTTAGTGGTGGAAGGAGTGAATGTTTGTTGATGTGGTACCAGTCAAGCAGGCTGCTATGTTTCTTGAGTGTTGTTGGAGCTGTGCACATCCAGGCAAGTGGAGTATTCCATCATGCTCCTGATTTGTGTCTTTTAAATGGTGAACAGCCTTTGGGGAGTCAAGAGATGAGTTACTATTTGCAGGATTCTTAGCCACTCACCTGCTGTTTTAGCCACAATATTTATATGGCTAGTCCAGTTCAATTCCTGGTCAATGGTAACTCCTGGAACGTTGGTAGTGGGAAATTCAGTGATGGTAATGCCAAAGGGTGATAGTTAGATTCTCTCTTGTCAGAAATGGTTGTTGCCTGGCAATTGTGTGGTGCAATGCTACTTGTCAGGCCAAACCTGGATATTTACCAGGTCTTGATGTATTTGGTTGTGGACTACTTCAGTATCTGAAGAGTTGTGAATGGTGCTATCATTGTGCCATCATCAGTGAACATTGCCATTTCTGATAGCTGGGCTTAGGACACCACCTTGAGTGACTGCTGTGGAGATGCCCTGGGGCTGAGATGATTGACTGCCACCCAGCACAACACTTTCCTTTATGCCAGTTTTGACTCTATGCAGTAAAGAGATATCCCCCTAATTTACATTGACACCAGTTTTGTGAGAACTCCTTGATGCTATTCTTAAGTCAAGTGTGGCCTTGATGTCAAGAGCAGTTGCACTCACCTCACCTCTGGAGAATAATTTTGCATACAGGAATACATTCAATTTGGGTGAGTTTTACCAGTGTCAGCTTGGCTTGGTTGATGGATTTTTTTGTGTCATAAAACCGCAAGTTTAAGCATTTACAGAAAGTTGAGCAAGTATTATGGACTGATACTTTAGTGCAGAAATGAGTTGAGGGCTTAATCCTTGAAACTTCTAAATTTCACAAGGATTTCAACTGAGATCTGGAGCGCATGAGGTGGATGTTGCATTTCCTATAACATTACTCAAAGAAGTTAATATTTCAGTGTCAGGGTCACCAAAATTGGTCAGTCTTTGTGTTATTTATCAGATTTTGCTCTCTGTAAATATTCTTAATGATTGCCTGCATGACAACAGTGATCACAATTCCCTAATGGGTAGGCAATGCTTTGAGATGTCCTGTGGCTGTGATAATGTGCTGTATGGATGTAGATTATTCTTGCGTTGCTGATAGATGATTGCACCCATGTATCAGTGAGATCACAGATGCACAGAAACAGTACTATAAGACAACAGAAGAAAATAATTTGCCAGTTCTGACATTTAACTATCCAAATTAATAAGGCTGACTTCGAAATATGACACAGCTCCTTCAGTGCCACTGGGTCAAAATCCAGAAACTCCCTTTTAGAATTTAACAGCATTGTGAGTGTATGTACACCACAGTGGGCAGCAGCAGTTTAAGAAAGCAGCTCACCACCACCTTTTTAAGGGCAAGTAAGGATGGGAATAAATGCTGGCCCAGCAAGCGATGCCCACACCCCACAGATCATCGAAGGAAGTGAGTTATCTCCTTCACTTTATGGATATTATAGCCTTATTAATTGGATAGGTAAACATCAGGACTTCCTTCGTGCCAAGTATGACTCCACCTGGTGGAGAAGTTTCCCCCGATTCCCATTGAGCTTGTTTTTCTCGAGCTCCTTGGTGTCTCACTCAGTCAAATGTAGTCTTGATGTCAAGAGAAGTCACTCTGTACTTGCATCTAAAGTTCAGCTCTTCTGTCCATGTTTTGGCCAAGGTTGTAATGACGAGTGCACTTAATTGATATCACAAGACTCTTTCCATGAGGATGGCTATTGAATGATGTGAATAGTGAATATGTAGATCAATGGGTAATTTTTATTACATTAAGGCATGGGCATAGCTGGCTAGGGCAACATTTGATGTCTATCCCTAATTGCCCTTGAAATGAGCAGCTAGGCCATTTCATTAAAAGCATAGAATATAGGAGCAGGAGTAGGCTATCTGCCCTTCAGGCCTGCTCTGCTATTCAATGTGATCATTACTAGTATTCCAATTCAGTACCCTGTTCCCACTTTCTCTCCATACCCTTTGATTCTTTGATCTCACTCAACGTTTTGGCCTCAAGGGCTTTCTGTGACAGAGAATTCCACAGGATCACCAGTCTCTGGGTGAAGAAATTTTCATCTCATCTCAGCACTAAATGGCCTACTCTGTAACCTTAGACTGTGACTCCTGGTTCTAGACTCCTCAAGCATAGTGAACATCCGTCCTGCATTTACCTTGTCTAATCCTGCTAGAATTTTATAGGTTTCTATGAGATCTTCCCTTATTCTTCTAAACTCTACTGAATATATTCACTAAACTGATCCTGTCTGTCTTTATATATCAGTCCTGCCATCCCAGGAATCAGTCTGGTAAAATTTCTTTGCCCTCATTTCATAACCAGAACGTCCTTCCTCAGATAAGGAGACCAAAACTGCACATAATACTCCAGATGTGGTCTTGCAAAGGTCCTGTGAAATTGCAGCAAGATACCTCTGCTCTTGTATTTGAATCCTCTCATTATGAAAGCCACCCACCATTTGCCTACTTCAGTGCCTGCCATATTTACATGCTTATTTTCAGCAACTAGTGTATAAGGACACTCAGGCCTTGTTGTTTCCTAATCTGTTGCCATTCAGATGATAATCTGCCTTCCTGTTTTTGTTGCCAAAATAAAAACCACACATTTATTAGCATCATACATCATCTGCTTTACATTTCTCACTCACTGAATTTGTCTAGTCACAATGAAATATCTCTGCATCGTTCTCACAGCTACACTCCCACCCTATTCGTGTCACCACAGACTTGACGATATTACGTTTGGTTCCCTGATCTAAATATTTAATCTATATTGTGAATATCTGATTTGACCCCTGCAGTATCCCACTAGTCATTGCCTGTAACTTGGAAAATGATCCATTTATTGTACTTTTTGCTTCCTGATTGCCAACCAGTTCTCTGTCCATGCCTGAGCGCAGATACAAGTCCATCTCATTGCATTGGGTCTTGAGTCAGACTTAAGTCAGGCCAGGTTAAGGGTGGCAGATGTTCCTTCCCTAAAGGGCATTAATGAACTAGATGAGTTTTTAGATTGTGATGATAGTAAATGTGACCATGAAACTGAGACAAGCTTTCAACTCCAGATTTATTAATTGAATTTAAATCCCATTGGCTACCATGATTGGATTTGAGCCTGTGTATCCAGAGCATGACTAATTATTATTTTAGAGTGCTGGAGAGACTCAGCAGGTGTAGCAGTATCTGTAGAGGGAGAAAGAGTTAACGATTTGAGTCCATCATAATTTTTAGAAAGTTCTGGCATTTCCAAAGAAGTAAATGGTTTGGATCCAGTATGCCTCTTCAGAACAGGCAAAATAACTGACGAATTACATTGGACTCAATGTGAATTCTGTTTCTGTCTCCAAAGATGCTGTCAGACCTGTTGAGTTTCTCCAACTCTTTCTGATTTTATCTCTGATCTGCACAATTCATAATACCTTGCATTTACCCAGACCATTATTCTGGGCATCTGGACTGCTGGTCCAGGGATCTTATCACGATGCTACATGTAAATTTAAGACAATCTCTCGTCATCTTCATGTGGCTGAAATATAATTGCACCAAGACATTTATTTTGTTAGCAGAATTAAAATGTCAAGTGGAAAGTGCTTGAACAATACTCTTGCACTGTCCTTTTTTAATCTTACACACAACTGATACAAGGTAAAACTGTCTTTGTCATCCTGAGGTCCATTAGGCATTACTTAATTAACTAGTTGCTCATTTCACCATCAACCCTTGGGTATATCAGCATCACTAAGACAAATGTTCTCTTAAAAACTTCTTTTATGATTCTTGAGTTCTTGGCACCATTTACTAATACAGTTTAATCAGGTGCTTGGGATTTTGTTTGTAACAATAACCTATAGCTCACACCCCAGATGGAGAGGAGGCTTTTCAAATTTTAATATTTTTCTGGAGATTAACTCATCGCAAGAAGTGTAGATGGTTGGTCTCTCTCTGATGCTGTGTATAGTCTAGAAAGCTTGTATTCTCAAAGTAGACCTCATCACTTCCATTATGAAGTTGAACTCTTCAGTGTTTGGTTTGATTATTTCAAATGCCATTTCCCATTGCTGTGTGAAGCAATGCAATCATATCCTTTATGCATCAACTTGGCTGAATCTGTGTCTTGGGGGTGAACCATTGTTCCCCAGGTGTGTGGTATAAGTCAGGAATTTTTCTCTTTTGCCACATGCCCTTAAAGAGATAGTGCCCTATCAGACCTGGTTTCGGCTCTGAATGAAAGAAGTTTGTTGGCTGCTGCTCTGGAGGGTACATGGCTGTTGGGGGCTGGTTAAGGATTGCAGTTTCAACCATCCCCAGAACAGGTCCACCCAAGTGCCGAGGTGGGCTGTTCAATAGACCATCGTTGGTTTTCTGGGGTGTGGTTTCTTTTTTGTTTCCTTACATTTTTAGGTCCTCTAGCCTTCACCACTCAGCCCATAGCACCTCCATGCACCCATGCCAATTCATTGCAATCCTATGTACTCCACTCACTCCTTGATCCCTTATTCTCCCTATGCTAATGCAGTACGCATCTATGCCAACCTCCATGGTTCTTTTGTGTCTTGTCAATTTTGTGCCAAACCAACCACTAACTTTTGTGGTTTTGCTCTAAATGCCAATTCACCCAGTATCCACCATGGTGGGCAACAGGATCCATATTGCAATTAAATAAAGATCCAAGGAAAAACATCTGTCTCCTTTTATTTTTAAAGCCTATAGATAAAACAAATCATGAAAGTGTATTCCAATCTCTTAAATTCTCTCAAGTGCTTAATCCCATATTAAAACAAACAGACTTGTGTTCATAACGCCATGTTAGAGCCTACTAATCTTTTAGTAACTTTTTCAACTGCAATGGGAAGGTGAAGTTATATACTCCTTTTAGAATAGTTATAGTAATATCAATAAACGACTTCTATAATTGTGAGAACAGAGTGTTTCTTCAAATATCACTGATACAGGCAATCTGTGTTATTGCTTGTTAAACCACTGGGGTTTAAATAACTGGACAGCTTGATTTCTTTTTAAACCTCTCATTGAAACAGACAGCTTTTAAATTTTAAAGGACTGATGATTTGTTACAGGGAAACTGGCATTTATTTCAATACAGTGTTGAGTTCAAATATCCCAACTGTGTTTGTGTTTCACTCATCTGCAAGTTGCACTGTCTCTCTTACCCCTACTATTGAAATTGGGATTTGTCAGAAATGGGAGTGGGAGACCCAAATCAGTATCCCATCAACCATTTGTAATGATGTGAAGAGACACCACAAAAATACAACTCTGGTACTAAAGGGCTGCTGGTCTTTTGATTTATTTCAGAGTTGATTTCTAACATTCCAATTTCAGTATTTTGCAATCTCAGAATCAAGAGAGTCTTGCAGACTGTTCATTACCCTGTTGGGTAACATCATCAGTGCAGCCTCCGATGAAGTGCTGTTGTGTTTTCCTGGCTGGTATTTAAACTCTGGGGACTGTTGGATTTGATTACCTCATTTCTGGTTTTCCTTCTGTGGTGTATATGTGAGGTCTAGGTCTATGTGTTTGTTGATGATCTTCTTGGTGGAGAACTAGGCCTCTAGGAATTCCCGTGCTTGTCTCTGTTTGGCCTGTCCTAGGATCTTGGTGTTGTCCCAGAACTGGTGATTCTTCTTATCCATGTGAATGGAGATGAGTGAGTATTGGTCGTGTCTTCTTGTTGCTAGTTGGTGTTCACGTACTCTTGTGGCCAATTTTCTTCCTGTCTGTCCAATGTAATGTTTGTTGCAGTCCTTGCATGGAATTTTGGTATATTACATTGAGAGCGAACCAACCACAGCATCCACAACCCGAGCTACAAATGTACTGAAGAACCTTAGAGAGTCTTGCAGTTAATGACTTTCATGCCCTCAGGCTATCCAAAGTGCTTCGTGGCCAATTTAGTACTTTTTGAGGTAGTGAAATGTAGGAAATAAGGCAGTTGATGTGCGCACAGCAGAAATTGTTGTGATTCGTTTTTATGATGCTGATTTGAGAGAGAAATGTTGGCTAAGATAGGTTATGATAAATGTTGACCAAGGCATGGGAGATAATCTCCTGCCCTTCTGGCATGTATTGACACGCACCACTTTTTCCATCCACTTAAGAGAGCAGCTGGACCTGAGTTTAAGTCTCTTGTAAAAGATGGTACCTCTGGCAGTACAGCATTGTCTCATAACTGTCTGCTGAAAGTCTCTGGAGTAGTACTTTGAAGATTCAGTCTTCTCCTGCAAGTTGAGGATGCTACCAACTGAACCATGTCTTGAATTGTGGTGTGACTGAGAGAGTTAGAATTTGAGTTAACTTTGAGTCTGCAACTTGCTTCTCAGAATTATTGCTTATTTGTTTTCAGATATTTGAAGTTGACATAGAGATGTAGAAATGTATAAAGCCAAAGTTGAGCAGAGTGAAGTCCAAGGACAATTTCAAACTGTTCTATGTGTATGAGATTGCAAAGGGAAATAAAGGTAAAAGTTGTGGAGGGACTGGCTATAAAAGATGACTGGAGAGTTGTAAATGTTATGTCCTTTTCCAAACGAAGTATGAGGATAAGCCCCGTGAATATAGGCTAGTCAGTTAAACCTTAGTGATAGGAAAGCTTTTAGAAACCTAAAAGCTAGAAAGGTCACAGTTTACTGTTCCAAGGGCATATGTGAATTAGCTAAGGAAAGCCAGGAGAAACTTGTTAGAGGCAAATTCCATTTAAGGAATTTGAATTTTTAATAAGGTAACAGGGACATTTGATGAGGATGACTCTGTTGGCGTTGGGTTCATAGACTTGTAAAAGAAAATGATTAAAATCTGGCTTGTCAGCAAAGTTGATGCCCTTGAAATAAAAGGGTCAATGGGAGCAGGACATGCAATTGGTTTAGTGAAAGGAAACGAGGAGTAGCGAGGAATGGTCTTGCTTTAAGACTTGAGGAAGGTTCCTCCGGAATCAAGAATAGGATTGTGACCTTTCTTAACTATGTATTAATGACCTAGATCTGGTTGCACAGGGTATACGTTGAAAATTTGCAAATGACTCAAAACCTGGAAGTATTGCAAATTATGAGGAAGATAGTGTTAGATTTCAAGATGATGTAGATAGCTTGTGAATGAGCTGACACCAGATAGAAGAAATCTTAATACAGAGAAGTGTGAAGGGACAATATTAAATCAAAAATTTATTTCTGAAGGAGGTGCAGGAACATGGCTGCACACATACAAAATTCATTGAAGATGTCATTGCAGGTTGAGAAACTAGGTAAAAGATGTCCAGGGTTCTGGATTCTATAAGTAGAAACATAGAATAAAATGCTTGTAAGATATGAAGAAACTTTATCAAATACTGTTTTCACCTCAGTTGATGTACTGTGTCCAGCCATTGGCACTGTACTTTAGGGTGGATGTCAAGGTAGAGAGGATGCAGAAAGATTTGTGAAAATAATCCCAGCAATGTGAGATAAATGTGAAGTTACCCACTTTGGCGGCAAAAACAGTAAGGCAGATTATTACCAGAATGGTGGCAGTTTAGAAAAAGGTGAGGTGCAACAAAACCTGGGGTGTTATGGGGGAACAGCCACTGAAGATTGGCATGCAGGTGCAGCAGGCAGTAAGGAAATTGAATGTTGGCCTTCATAGCAAGAGGATTTGAGTATAGGGGTAGAGATGTCTTCCTGCAGTTATACAGGGACTTGGTGAGGCCACGCCTTGAGTATTGTGTGCAGTTTTGGTCTCCTAGCCTGACCAAGGATGGCCTTGCTATTGAGGGAGTTCAGCAAAGGTTCACTAGACTGATTCCCGGGATGGCAGGACTGACATATGAGGAAAGGCTGGATTGACTGGGCTTGTATTTGCTGGAATTTAGAACAATGAGGGGTGATATTAAAAAAAGTTGTATGGGATGGGACGGACTAGATGTGGGAAGAATGTTCCTAATAGTGGGGAACCCCAGAAAGGGAAGAAGCATTCAGGACTAAGATGAGAGAGAATCTACACTCAGAGTTGTGAACCTGAGGAATTCTCTCCCACAGAAAGCTGTTTGTTAGATATATTCAAGATGGAGCTGGATGTGACCCTTGTGACTAAAGAGAGCAAGGCCTATGCAAAGAAAGGGGGAATGGGATACTGAAATTGCATGATCAGCAATGATCATTTTGAATGAAGGGGCAGGTTCAAAGGACCAAATAGCCTATTCCTGCACCTATTTTCAATGTTTCTAATGAGGAACTTCAGTTATGCGGGCAGATTAGAGAAGGTGAGGCTGTTTCTCTTGGCTGAGAAGAGATTTGGTAGAGGGACTGAAAATTATGAACAGCATTGACAGGGTAGATAAGAAGAAGCTGTTTCTTATTGGTGCAAGGTTGAGAGCTAAGGGACACTGGCTTACGGTGATTGACAAAAGAACTCCTTGTGCAGTGAGTGGTTAGCATCTGGAAAGTGCTGCCTGTGTGTGTGTTGGAAGCAGATTCAATCATAGCTCTTAAAATGAAGAGAGAAGATACTTAGGCTATGGAGAATGATCTTGCAGACAAACATAGTGGGCTAAGTGTCTCATTCTGTGCTGTAATCTTTGACTGATTCTGCTTACGTTTGAAGTGGTTAAGTAAATATGCTCTCGTGCTTCTCTTCTCATTTCAGGAAAGGGTCACTAAAAACTCCAAAGTTTGCAAAAAGTTGGCAAAATTCAAGGAATGTTCCAAAACATTTGACAGGAAATAAGTACTTTGTGAAACCTTTTGGAAATATTCCTGTTTCTAACCTTGTTCTTCAACTGGCAAGGATATGGGATTACAGTCATAGAGTCATATAGCTTGGAAACGGGCCTTTCAGCCTAAACTGGTCCATGCTGACCATGGTGCCCACTCAGCTAGTTCCAATTGCCTGAATTTGGTCCATATCCCTCTAAACCCTTCTTAATGTACCTATCAAAATGTTATTTTAAATGTTGCTATGGTACCGGCCTCAATCCCTTTCTCTGGCAGCCCATTCCATATACACACCACTCACTGCGTGAAGAAATTGCCCCTCAGGTCCGTCTTAAATCTATCCCCTCTCACCTTAAACGTTAAATGGTTTTAAATAGGAAGTGTTGATAGGAAAGCCCATTGGATAAATAAAGAAAAAGAAAATGGAAGGATATCCTGATAGGATTAACGTTCTAGGATTAGGTGAAGATACGTGAGAGAAGGATCGTACAGTCCGTAAACACTAGCACAGGATATATGGGCTCAGAGGTGTGATGCTGGATCAGATGCGCTATCAGTGATGGTTGTTTAAGGGCGCTGTTTATGATTGCATTTAACCATTTTATTTGGAATATCAGCACAGTTACGATTCATGTTATATTTGTACTGCTTATTGCTGCTTCTGCCTGAAGATGTGCTGTCATTGTATACCATGCTCATCTGTATTGCCTCTTGCATTCAATGCCACTCATCTGCAATCTCTCTGTGGCATCCATCTTCCAACTGTACCCAGGTCATCTTCCAACTGTACCCAGGTCAATACATTTTTCTGTTGCTGTCTTTTTGGCTTCAAAGAGATCTCTGTAGCTTTTCAGCTCCGTCAAAATGTTTGAAAGTTGACATATAGTCTGGATATGGGATTTTAAGCATCCATCATAGCATCCACATTTGAAAGGCCACTTTTCTACAGAAAAAAGGGAAGCAGATTTAAGGCCGTAAGACATGAGCAGAAGTAGGCTATTTGACCATCAAGTCTGCTCTACCATTCAACGAAATCATGGCTGATCTGATGTTCCTCAAATCCACTTTCCTGCCTTTTCCCATAACCCTTGCTTCTCTTACTGATTAAAAATCTGTCAATCTCAGCCTTGAATATACTTAATGACTTAGCCTCAGTAGCTCTCTGCAATAATAGCCCTCCCCACAGATTCACTACCCACTGAGAGAAGAAATTCCTCATCTTCTGTTTTTTCAATATGTGTCACCTTATTCAGAGATTATGCAGTCCATTCCTAGACTATCCCACAAGGGGAAATAACCTTTCCCTATCAAGTCCGCTAAGAATCTTATACATGTCAATCAGGTTGGCTCTCAATTTCTCTATATTCCAATAAGTACAGGTCCACCCTATTGATCTCTCCTCACAAGAGTCCCTTCATACCCAGAATCTGCCCAGTGAATCTTCTCTGAATCACCTTCATATCTATGGAGTTTAAAAAAAACTAAAAATTCTATGGAATTTTTAAAAATTCCAATAGGTCATTTGAAAACAATGTATCATGATCACCATTGAGGAGCTAGTGCGAACTTTGCTCGGTACAGGTTAGGTATCCTTTATCTGCATGTCTGAAAACCAGACTAAAGCAGACCCAAACAGACATGCAGACAATCCAAGACTGGACCCTTTGGAAAAAAGCTTCACTTTTAGATTGGTTCAGGCAAAGCAACATTTTATTTTGCCCCAAAGGTCCAGAATGAACCTGAACAGAACTGAATATCTATATCCAAAAATGAAAATACCCTTTTAGCTGAAAAACATTAGCCCTAAGGTTTGTGATAAAGATTTCCTGATCTCTACTGTAAAATGGGCGATAAAGAGTCGGCATCTTTATCTATTGGCTTCAACAAAAATGGGTTGGGAGATAAATCAGAAAGCTGACTAGTTATCACCATTTTCCACAATCATACAAAATCCAGATCTCCCTCAGTGAGTCTTGCAGCAGGAGTTTACACCACAGCTCAGGAATTATAACAGTATTAGTTGCTCAAGCTATTTTCCAGTGTTTAATGTACTTTATTTGAATCTCCTCACCATGTAATTATTTTACAACAAATACATTTACCCAAGCAATAAACAAATAAGGTGGCACAGTGGTTAACACTGCTGCCTTACAGAGCTAAGGACAGGTTCAATTCCATTTTTGGGTGGGTACCAGTGTGGAGTTTGCACGTTCTCCCCTCGTCTGCGTGGGTTTCTGCTGGGTTAACATCCAGTACTGGTGTACAAAGGAGATTCACCAGGATGTTTTCTAGGATCGAGCTCAGGATGTTTTCTTTGGAACAGGGAAGGTTTTTGGTGGGGTTGGGGGCGTGAAGTGGATATGCTGATTGAGGTGTATAAGATTATGAGGGGCAAATGAAGTAACCAGCTAGCCGCATTAGCAACACCCTAAAATCATCTTCTGCACGTTACAAGTTGCTGCTGCACAGTTCAGGCAACAGCCTTTCCATAAACTAACTAAATCTATCTTTTAAGGGGAACAACTGGACCGTGATATGTTTGCAATGCAAACAAAGTGTAGAATTGTTTGTCAATAAAATCTGTGTGAATTATTTCACGTGACAGCAGGGTGTACCTGGAATGCAAGGGATACTCTGATTTATGCAATGCACATGGTTGGAAATGCAGCCAGTCAGTTCATTCTTCATGGTCTTGCTTACCATGAAAATAATCCTTACTATATATGTGGCAGGAAATTTGAGGAAAATCTTTTTTTTACGCAGAGGATGGTGGAGGTCTGGAATGCAAGGGTAGTTAGTATGGGAGACCTCAACTGTTTTAAAAAGTACTTGGATGAACACTTGGAGTGTCATAATATTTAAGGCTATTGGCCTAGTGTGGGGCAAGTAGGTGATAGTATGATTTTTGGCAGTACGGACTCAATGGGCTGATGGACGTCTTCTGTACTGTATTATTCTGCTGTCCTGATATTTATAAACCAGATTTTTGCGGTAGTCCATATCATATCGCATATTCGTACATACATTTTCTTCTAACAATTTAACTATCTCAAAGGCCTAGATTTGATAATTGAATCTAACCTCACTTCTTAATCTGGGCCGTACTTCTCATTTTTTGGCTCTAGAGAGCAGATCATGGCTGTATTCATCCTCCGATCCCCAGTGTTGACAGTGTTATATTTTCTTATCTGCTTCTATTATTTTCATTACTGCTTCGTTATGGCTCTACAAATTGCATTTCTTTATATTAGTTTACAGATGATAGGATCCCCAAGATTATTCATATCATCATACAAATGAAGTGTGTGTACAATGAGTCAGCGACACATGGAGCCAAAGTTGTACCTTACATTTACAATGTGAACTGTCATATTGAAAAAACAATCACGCGTGATGCATTGCAGTGCTACTTTTGGGAAAGATCCATAAAATTTCCAGATGGCATCTTGGCTGTACACACATTCTTGCTTGAGAAGGAGTGCAACTTTGAAAGGAAACTTATGCCTTACAACTGAAAAGGCAAAATAAAGTTCAACAGAGCAAGTGCCTTTACCACGTATCTGCTGCCCTTGTCCTTCTGGATAGTAGTGGCCAATGGTTTGGAAGGTGTTGTTCATGGAGCCTTGGTGAACCACTTGTTTACGTAGCTTGTCCCCATATGTAGTAAGGATTATTTCTGTGGTAAGCAAAATCATGAAGAATTAACTGACTGGCTGCATTTCCAGCTACGTGCATTGCACAAATCAGTATCACTTGCATTCCAGGTACATCCTGCTGTCACGTGAGATTATTTACACAGATTTGTTGACAAACAAATTCTACATTCTTTATTTACACTGAAAATATATCACAGTCCAGTTGCTGCCCTTAAAGATTAAGTTAGTTTAGGGAAAGGCTATTGCCTGTTGTGTGCAGCAGCAACTCGTTACCTGCAGAAAAAGATGCCATTGAATTTATGGGTGTTGCTAATGTGACTGGTTTTGAGGCTTATCACAGAGTAATGACCCATTTTAGACTGCATCACCATTGGTTTGGTAATCTGTCTACCTTTTGTGTCACTCTTTTAAAACCTTTCAATTTGGAACAAGCAATTGGTTACCTTTCTGAATTGCTCTTAATGTGGCTCAGTGTCAGATATTGTCTGATAATTGTACTAGTGTGTTATGCTGAGTACCTAGTAGTCGAAGGTGATTGGGTAAACATGTTGGATATTCATTAGTTAATTGTACTTAGAATTATAGAATCCCTATAGTGTGGATACAGGCCATTCAGCTCATCAAGTCCACACCGATCCTCCGAAGAGCATCCCACCCAGAACCACCCAGCCACACTATCCCTGCAACCTTGCATTTCCCATGGCTAATACACCTATCCCACACGTTCCTGGACGCTATGGACAATTTAGCATGGCCAATCCATCTAACTTCGGTGCGCATATAAAGAAGAACCAGCCACTAGCCAGCACTAGGTGGAGGAGAATTGTTTAAAGTGCAAGTATAATTTCTATAGCAAACAATAAATAGTCTTCACTAAAGTTTTATTCTAATTATGATCCTGTATAAATGTTAGTTGTTGTTGTTGTCACACAATTTTCACTAACAGCTGCAGTTCGCATGGCTGTTCTTCCGAGTCGACGAAATAATGTGGAAAATATGCTGCTTCTGAACTCCTGCTTGACAGAACAGAGTAACAATTAACAATTAAGCATTCATTTCTGTACAAACAGAAATAGTATTATACAGCTGATGTTCTTAACAGTGAGAAGTCTTATAAATTGATCGTGTCTAACTGCCTCACTTAACCACATATCCCCATTTTTGCCACTCAGCAACATTTGACATATCATCATGCAAATTAATGTAGTGCATCCCAATTTTAAGTAATGTGGATGCAAATGCAGCCTGAAGTCAAGTGTGCCAGTCCCTAGCGACAGACTATTATAAAAGTATTAAAAAGGCAACGTTCCTATTACCAAACAAAATTAAAAATTCAATTGCTGTTTTTAAAAAATGTAGGAGCTCAATTGTAAGCATAGGAATGAACTTTTGATGTGTCCTGTGATTAAGATACATAATGACATCAGCATATAAATTCCATTGTATATCATATCAACTTGTTTAGTGTCTGTGCCAGTGATAAGCTGGTCCGTGCAAAGTCATTGTTTTCGTTTCTTTCTCATGTAATTTCCTTACAGCTTGCCCAATTGTGCTACAATTTCTTTTTCCTTTTATTTATTCTTGGGATGTAGCCATAACTGGTAAAGCCAGGATTTATCGCCCATCCTTCGTTCTCCTTGAGAAGGTGGTGGCGGGCTTCCGCCTTGAACACTGCAGTCCATGTGTTTTAAATAGACCCAGAATTCCATTAGGAAGGAAGTTCTTGGATTTTTGACCCCTTGTTACTGAAGGGACAGTGATATATTTCCGAGGTCAGGATGGTAAGTGGCTTGGAGAGGAACCCGCTTGTGGCGGTAGTATTCCCAAGTTACATCTGTTCTTCCAAGAGGTAGAATTTGGTGTGTTTGGAAGATGATGTCAAAGAAATTAAAAATTTAAAGGGTACACAGAAATTTTTGCATGTAACATCTTCTGAGTTAACTGAAGGTAATTTTCTTTCCCCTGCATTTTAATTCTTCTTCTTTTTCCATAGAATCCCTACAGTGTGGAAACAGGCCCTTTGGCCCAACAAGTCCACACCAACCTTTGGAACATCCCACTCAGACCCATTCCCCAAACCCATCTAATCTCCACATCCCTGAACACTATGGGCAATTTAGCATGGTCAATCCACCTAGCCTGCACATCTTTGGACTGTAGGAGGAAACCGGAGCACCCGGAGGAAACCCACACAGACAGAGGGAGAATATGCAAACTCAACACAGACGGTTGCCCGAGGGGGAATCAAATCCAGGCCCCTGGTGCTGTGAGGCAGAAGTGCTAACCACTGAGCCACCGTGCCACCCTAAATCAGTTAATCACTGAAGTTATCACTTAATGAAATTGTGAGAGTCTAGACTTTGACCAAATATTTTTAAGGAGAATAAAGAATTGAAGTAGTTAATTGTGAAAAGGAGAAGTTCTGTTGTGTTTGTTAAATTGTCTCTGTCTCTGTTTTTGCTCTGCAGGGTATGGAGAATGCTGACATGCCTTCAGTCACTTTGATAGTCGGTTGTGGTCTCTCATGTATGGCCCTCATCGCTTTAGCAGTCGTCTATGCTGTGCTGTGGAGGTGAGCACCTTCAAATTCAGCCATTGCTAATTTGCTTATGAAACTATTCAAGGACAAGGTTTTATTGTTAGAACGAACAGCAAAGGCGCCTCTCCTTGTTTTTGAATATAGTTGACAAGGAAAGCATTTGTTGCCCATCCCCACTTGGCCTTGAAAGCATTTGAGTTGACCACATACCTGGAGGTCTTGTCACCATTTAGGCCAAAGCAGGTTAAGTAAGGTTTCATACCTGAAAGATATTAGTGAACAAGATGTGTTTTTATGAACATCAGTGATTGTTTCTTTTACTTAGACTCCCTTTCTTGCTCCTTCTAAATACATGCAAATTCCACCAGTTGCTGAGGTCCGATTTTATTCTATGCCTGTAAAGCATTAGCTTGGGTCTCTGAATTACTGGTTCAGTGACATTGCTACATAACTGTCTTGGGATATTTGTCACAAATTGCAGAGGAAATGTTTTCGTAGATGGTACAGACTACTGTTGTCATTGTCACTATCTGGGGATTGGCAAAATCAAGCAGTCATAGCAGATATTGGGCCCCCTCACAGACTATCTGAGCCTCTGTTGTGACTAAACAAAGGTTTATTTCACTTCTCCAATTGTCATCCTTGTAGAAATGGACTTGGATTTTTTTCTTTTAATTGATGCAGTTTTAAGAGATAAAGCTGTGCAAGTCTTCAACCAAAAATTTACGTCTGTATAATAAGTTGATCAATTTTATGCAGCAAGTTGTATTTTGTTTGGGACAATTAAACAGAAGCATACCAAAGTCACTTTGGATAAAAAAAAAATGACTTGTCAGTTAAAGCTATTAACTAGTTTATTGTTGCATGCATGTTATAATGCTCAGCATTCAATTTCCTGTAACAAAAGGAAAAATAATAATTTTTATTACTTATGCCTAATTCCTGTGAAACTGTTGTGTACTCTCATCTCTTTTGGTGTGTTTTTAGCTATAGGTACATTGTCTTACCCGAATTAAAGAAAATTGCAAAAATAGAACTCCATTGCAAGCCCATTTTGGTGAAGATATATTTGTGGAGATCTACCCCGTTTGCTGCACATCAAAACTACAAAGTGGGTCTCCTTTTGTGTTTGTGCAGGTACATCCGATCAGAAAGGTCGATTATTCTAATAAACTTCTGCTTTTCCATCATCTCATCCAACATCCTCATTGTGGTTGGACAAACACAGACTCGGAATAAGGTACTAAAATCAACTGTTTGCAGTAGTGTTTTTTTTAATGCTGTGAAAATTTCAGATTCCCAAGTGAAGAGGATATCATGATTTTCTGTGCTGCCTGTGTGGACTCTACAGGATGCGTGATAGCATCTGCCTGAGCCAGTGTTCCCTCACAGTTTATAATGTGTTGCGTCAGTCGATGCATCTCACTGGGCTATTTAGAACAAGCTCTGCAGAAAACATGTAGCCTCAATAATTTGATTGGCTTGTGTTTTATATGGAAGCGGTTCTGTTTTTTCATTCTGAATTCATAAAGATATTGGTTGTTTTGTATTACTGCAAGGCTAAAATGTGTAAGAATCTTCACTTAATTTGCATAACCGAGTGAAGTTGAGCTTCAAGTGTTGCTGAGCTTGAATGTTAGACTAGGGTTTTCCATACTGTCTGTTGTGACACAGATTGGACTTGTGAGATGAGTTTCAGGGGTCACAAACAAGTTTCATCACTGCAAGTCTCCTTGAGTGTTTTTTTCTTTTTAGTCAGGCCGTGGCTTAGCCAATCAATATCTAAAGGCCTGATGCTTATGCCATAAAAGTTGGTGAAAAAGTAGGTGTTTCAAAAACTAAGCACTTTGCCTCATCCCTCACAGTTCTGTGCAACCTTCCGCCACCAAAAGCACACAGTGAGGGGTCACAGCAACTTCTGACCCTCAAAATGCGGCCACAGCCTGTAAATGTGTGGGAAGCACTGTGCCAGACCATTCAAGCTAGTAAGTACGGTATGTTAGGAGTGCTGAAGACTATAGAGGAGAATCTCACAGTTGCCTGTCTGTGTTAGAGTTGGTGTTCTGAGGAAAGTCTTAAATAGACTGGGAGTTTTTCACTTTGGAAAGGTATTATTTGGTTATCCTTCGGCTGAATATTGGTAATCAGTCACATAGAGACTGAACACTGGAGGCTCGGCTTCCACTTGGAGATGTAGAAGCATTGGAACCAACTGGGTGTTGGAGTCACTTAGGATGAATTAAAATGGGTCACATGGGTGTATTGTCAATACCTGTGATCCTGTTGAAGAATTTGAAATTAATCATTTTTAAATACAGTGTGGCCCTGTCAGGAACAGACTAACTTCTACATGTCAGCATTTAAACAGAAGTTTTGCATGAGACACATTAACCTTATTATTTTCAAAGTTACCTCTTTGCCTTTGTAGCATTCTGTGTTTAATAGAATCCCTGCAGTGTTGAAACAGGCCATTTTACCCATCGAATCCACAACAACCCTCCAAACAGCATCCCACCCACCCTACCCTATCCCTTGTAATCCTGCATTTTCCATGGCTAATCCATCTAGCCTACATATCCCTTGACACTAAAGTGCAATTTAGCATAGCCAATCCACTTAATTTTCACCTCTTTGGACTGTGAGAAGAAATCCATGGAAATTCCCGCAGATATGGGGAGAACGTGCAAATTCCACAAAGACATTCACCTAATGTTGGAATCGAACCCAGGTCCCTGGTGCTATGAGGTAGTAATGCTAACCACTGAGCCACGGTGTGGTTTGTAGGTTGGAATATTTTATCTGTTTCTGGTTTAGATAAAGTAATATAAAAATTTTAAAGCAAAGTTCTAGACAATGCTCTAACCTCTGCAGTTTAGATGCTGCAAGGGTATTCTTTATTTGAAAAAGTCATTATGATGGTATGTTAGGCTGTGTTAAACGTAATAAAGAGTGGTGACTCGATGTATTCATCAAACTGACTTGGGGCTTTAGCTGATATCATCTTTGATTCAGTACTATTATTCAATTATCCTTTACCACAAAACACAGGGCAAAAGTTTACCAACAGGTTCAACTGCTGACATCAAGAACAAATGGAGTTCCCACCACTCAGCAGCAAGGTGGTATTCCAAGTGGGGGAAGGGGCCAGCCTCCTAACTGGATGCCGCAATGTTCACCATCATGGACTCCTGGTGCTGCTGGATCTGCCAGCCTGGCAAAGATGAAAGTGAATAGGTTGAGCTGCCTGGCTGCTGTATTTCTCAGATATGAGGGGGAGCCCTATCCAGGGCCCATCTGTCAATGGGCTCCACTTTGGAGGATGGGGGCAGACTGCTGAAAGGAATCCAACTCCATGACGGGGTAGGTCTGACATTTGTCAGCAAGTGGGGAAAATCACTCCCATACGGGGTCTTAATTATATATAAATACTCGTTGTTCTGGTTCAGGCAGCTGATTCCAGAAGGCTGAGAAAATTCAGGAACATTTTCACTTTCAGGGCATTGTGGAGAAACGCCTGCCAGTGACAGAATTTGTCTGTTTTTCATCTGTTGACGTTGAAAGAATGAGAAGACGTTGAGTTACATACTGACTGGCCTGCCTTTTGAGGCAGTTATGGTGAACATGACCCTTTTACTTTGTTGGGTGGAGGGCAGTTTAGCTTAGTTGGCTGAATGGTTGGTCTGCAAACCAGTATGAGACAGACAGTGTGGGTTTGATTCCAGCCCCAGCTGAGGTTACCATGAAGGATTTTCCTTCTCAACCTTTCCTCTTGCCAGAGGTGTAGTGGCCCTCCGGTTAAGTCACCAACAGTCATCGCTTTTTAATGTAAGCACAGCCCTATGGTCTGATGAGATTATGGCAACTTGATTTGATTTTGTTGTTGAAGCTTGTCACTTAGGTAACACAAAAAATTGCTCTCCATCTCATTGTACTGCCAGTTCGATGTGATTGATTGTGATAACTTTCCATAATTGATAAACAAAGAGCAAGATTCTTACACATTTCTTCTCAGCACTAGCTGCATTTGGTTTCTTACTAATACATTCCAAATAAAGAGCCAGATTCCGCAAAGGAATTAGGCACAGAGTATTTTGCTTGTGACACATTTATGGCACTGTTTCAGTCACTGTTTGTGCCTTCAATGAATTGATGGCAAATCCCATACTCGTATAGTGGACAGACCATGCCAAGGGGTGAAAGGAAAGACAAATTGCAAGAATCCCAAGGACACTATAGATACTTTTGTTTGCTTGGTGACAAGGTGCTGAGGTTTTTTTTTTACAGAGCTGCACAGCACGGAAACAGACCCTTCGGTCCAACTCGTCCATGCCAACCAGATATCTTGCTGTGCTTATGAGGCATAGTAGCCCACCCTTGACCTCTCTCTGCAGTAAAGAATTACACAGCTTCACCACATTCTGAAAAAAGAAATTACTTCTTTCTGTCTTAAATGGGCAACCCCTTATTCTGAGACTCCCAAACAAGGGAAACCATTTTTGAGCATCTACCCTGTCAAGTCCCCTATGAATCTTGTATGTTTTGATAAGGTCCCCTCTCATTCTTCTAAACTCCAATGAGTTCAGTCCCAACTTACCTAACACACACTAATGAGAGAGTCCCTCCATACCTGCATCAACCTCGTGAACTTTCTTTCGACTGCCTCTAATGTCAGTATACCTTTCTTTAAATAAAGAGATAATTTGACATATCCTGCATAATTTTAGAAAAATCTACCTATTTCTATATTTCATTTCCCGTGAAATAAAGGCCAACATTCTATTCGCCTTTCCTGTTACCCAACTGAACTTGTATGCTAGTTTGTTTTTTTCATGATTCAGGACAAAGACCTATAAATCCCTCTGTTCTGTGGCTTTCTGAACCCTTTCTATGCTTAAATAATATTCAGCTCCACTATTCTTCCTGCCAAAGTGTATAAGCTCACATTTTCCCAAATTATTCCATCTATCAACTTTGTCCTATCACTTAACCTGTCTGTATACCTCTGCAGACTCTGTGTCATCCTCCCTATTTGTTTTCCCTCCTATTTTTGTTTCATGTGCAAGCATAGTTATATATTAACTTCACCCATCCAAGTCTCTGACATATATATTGCAAATAATTGTCACCACCCCAACACTGATCCCTGTGGTACACCACTAGTTACAAATTGCCATTTTGAAGATGCCCTCCTTTATCCCACCTCCTCTGTCTTCTATTGGTTATCCAGTCCACTATCCAAGCTGATATACTGTGTCCCAATATGATAGATTCATAATTGTAGCCTTAAGTGGTGTTTTATCTGAAGAAGGGTCTCGACCCAAAACGTCAGCTTTCCTGCTCCTCTGATGCTGCTTGGCCTGCTGTGTTCATCCAGCTCTACACCGTGTTATCTCTGGTATTTTATCTATTGCCTTCAGAGGGCTTTAAGACTGTTGAGCAACCTTGTGTTGATGTCATGGAGATTTTTTTCACTAGGAATAAATAGTACCGCGTGCCCAGAGTTTAACAATGTGAAGAAGTTAGAAACTTGTGTGGTGCAACTAGCACTGGTCAGTAGAATTTGTAGAATAGTCTTTCAGTAATATAGTAGTCAGATATACAATGGTAAAACCTGCTATCATAATATTTAGTCTTAATATTTAATAATCAGTGTCATTAAGAAACCCAAGTGTGAAGACCTTGCCTTCCCCTCAATCAGTCTAAAACCCATAACCACAACAGAAAAGATCAAGTTGGTTCGAACATTTGTGGGAACAGCAAAGTTAATAATTTCAGATCATTGACCTTTTGCTCCTGGTGCTATTTAACCTGTTGCACTTTTCCAGCTTTATCTAAATTTTACTTTTAAAAGGTCAATGCCAATACTGTGTCTGTTTCTTTTGCATTACTGACATTTCATTCACTGATAGTGTGATAACTTCAGCAAAACTGCTCTGTCCACTGGACACTGAGGCCAGGTTAAACCATTTCAATCATTGCTTAAGTCAGTGACCAAGCTCCTCTCTGAACAATTCTTTGCCATCTGATCAACTTAAAGTAAGATACACATACTTTTGACAGTTCCTGACTTAACCATTCTCCCACCCTCCCTCCCTCTGTCCCTCCCTCTCTCCCTCCCTCTGGCTTTTTACTCCATGTACCCTTTCTCTTCACCACATTCCCTTTCCCTGTCTTTCTCTTCCCCACTGCACTTCATTGTGCCCTTTGCCTTCATCTCATTTTCCCCACCGGCCACCAGCATTCCCTTTCTCTGTCCGTTTCTCATGCCACATTTCTCTCCCTCGCTGCTTTTCCTCTGCGTGTGCTCCGCTCCCTTCTCTCTGTACATCATATAGCCTCTCTCTCTTCTTCTCCACCCCATGATGCCTTTCTATCAGTCTGTTTCTGTTTAAACCATATTCTCTTCCTCTCTACCCTGTGTTCCTTTACACCTAACCTGCACAACCCTGGACACTGTGGAGAAATTTAACATATGAATTGATCTTATCTATTATCACGTCAACCCACGTACAGTGAAAAGCTTTGTTTGCGAGCAGTACGGCAGATCATAGTAAGCAAGGACGTACAGATCATGGGGTGGAAAAAGAAACTTGGACAGAATAAGGCATACAGGTTACACCTACAGGATGTGCACGTAGCAGGAAGTTTAAAAGTGTAGAACATGTGTAAGAAATGTTAGTTAGGCCTCCTGTGGTGGGCTTGCAAAGAGTCGGCTGGTGTCGACGCTATCTCGAATCTTGGCCAATCTACCTAACCTGCACACCTTTGTAATGTGGTAGGAAACTGGAGCACCCAAAAGAAACCCACACAGACACAGGGAGAATGTACAAAGTCCACACAGGCAGTTGCCCAAGGGTCCCTGGTCCTCTGAGGCAGCAGGGCTAATAACTGAACCACCACTTTCTCTCTATGCAGCATTCCTTCCTCGTGCGCCTACTTCTGCGTGCCCTCGCTGTCTGTTCGTCTTGGTCATTGGTAGTGCAACTGAACTATTCTTCATGAATTTTAAGTTCCTCCTATCAGAGTATACTCTGTGTCCTTACCACCCATACTGCATCATCTAAATGGTGCTTTACATGGAAGAAAATTGATTGATCAGTTAAGGGACTTGGAGGGCTTGTGGTAAACAGCAGTTTTCTCAAAGTCATTTGAGCTGCTGAGATTTTGTGAAGTGTCAAAATTGATGGTGAGGACTCCCAGGGAAACTACTGCACACTTGTCAAGTTCTGTGTCACTGTCTCGTGCTGGTGTCTCAGTCTTACTGATGGTACAGGACGTACACAGAAATGGTGATGGAAATGTGTGTGAGGAGGACATTACACGGTTGACTGGAAAGATTGTGCCTTTGTTGTTTTCAGTGCATATGTTAATGCCGAGTGGTCTATCTGTTTTTTTTTTAGTAGTCTGATAAACTAAGCATCTATTTGAGAGGGCAGTTAAGGGTCAACCACATTTATGTGGGTCTGGAGTCATATGTAGGTCAAAGCAAGTAAGAATTTCCAGATCTCCTCCTTGAAGGATATTAATGAATCAGATGGACTTTTACAGTAATTGGATGCCTTCACGTTCATTATTACTGTGATTTTGCCTTATTATTATTCCAGATTTTGAATTGAAGTTAAGCTCCCCCAGCTGCAGTGGTGGGACTTGAATTCCTGTCAGCAGATCTTTACGCTGAGCCTCTGGATTGCTAGCTAAGGAGCAATACCACTATGCTGCTAATCCACCATCCCTTCTACAAGAGCGAATGTTTCAGGACCCACAGTACTTCTAAGCACCCTCCTTATTTTCTTAGTGTCCAAGCTAAGGGGCAACATTTCCCATTTTTATGCATCATAGATATTACGAAAAAACTCATATACACAACAGTAAGATTAGCCTGTGAAGCATCGCTAAAAATCACTAGTTTAGCGTTGGCTGGGTCACTTAGAGATGAAATTCAAGTACATATTTCTCCAGATTTAACTTTCTGTATTTTCCCTTGAAATATTCTCCACTTTTTCTAACATTTTGACATGTTACTAAATCAAATGAATCTTTGGTCAAGTCTGAATGCATAACTTATTTTATTGACCATTCAAGTTTCACAGTTGCCCTGTCTCCCCTTTTATGTACATCATTGGCCTTCAGTGATGAACTAGTATGACTAATCAGGAAGGAACTAACACACTCTAATTATGTTACTCTGGACCTACAATGCTTAATGTTGAAACTAATGTGTCTGAAAGCCCTTTCTGTCCGTCTTCCAATTTTAAATTCTACTCCAATGTTATTCAGAACTAATTTCTCAAATTCCACACTATTGCATAATTACAAAATCATCAACATGCATCATGAAGATATTTGAAAGTTTTCCTTCATGATACTAATAAAACATATGGGAGCTGTTTTTAGTTGAACACTGAAAGAAATCTCACCAAAAAGATATTAGACTTGAGAAAGAATGTTTAGGCCTTATCTGTATTAGTTCTGTGGCTTGTAGTTTTCCTTCTTCATTTGCTGCCTGTCTGGCATTTTCAGAAATATTTTTGTCTAAGTAGTGCCCCAAATTAATGCCTTTCAATTAATTCATCTATGCATCCATGAATGTTTACCCAAAAGAGCTAAAAAATGTTTTTAAGATACCTTTTCTAGCTGTGGCTGATTCAACTACATCTGCACTGCCCAATTGCGTTCAAAACTATCAACTAGCCTTGCACATCCCATCTGCAAGGAGCTTTTTTATACATGTTTGTCATGTCTGTTGGCAATCACAAAACCTCAATCATCAGGAATTCCTATTCTGGTTCTCCAGATTGTTCTGTGGCCTTGTATTTCTATGCTTAATTCATTCAACCTCCAATATCATATCTACCTTTGATTCTTGACTGAAAGGTCTCTCTCTAGTACATGATCATTTCCTAAAAAAAGAGTCACTGCTGGATCCAATAACAGCACTTGTACTGCACTTTCTTTCACTCCACTCATTCAACCTATTCTATCGGTGAACCTCACTTCTTAACTAGCATCTTGCAATTTTAAGCAATAGTCAAAACCTGCCTGTGGCTTTTCCTACATCTCCCAATGTTGTCACATCCCTAATCTATTCACTAAACCCATCTGGAATACTTAGATGAGTATGCAGTCTCAGTAACTGGCCTTTGGATATGATCACACTCCCAAGTATCTTGATCACTCTTGTGGTCATAATCCAGCTGTTAACCTAACCTCATTTTCTTCCTCAGAACTCCCATTACGGAACATTTGAGGTACAAGGTTAATTCTATCAGCTGATCAGTGATTATTGATAAATTGTTCGAGAGAAATGCATCTTAAGAATTTCATCGCCTTTGTCAAAATCTTCTCTTTTTATTTTCTGCATTTTTAATGACTGATATAGGAAAAGTACTATTTTAAAACTGATTGCTGAAGGATTACTGTATGTTTGGAAAGCAAGAAACCTAGCTCTCCTTTTCAGCACTGTTTACACCACTGCTGGTTCAAGCTGTAATAGGGGAAGTGCAGATAAGCCAGAGCCAGGGGTATACATGATGAAAATCCAATGGCTACAAGTAGCTGATTGGTCTGTGAACTAATGACTGATTAGTGATGACAAAGGCCTTCTGCCTGGCAATAATAATGCTATTGGTTCCAGGTAGCTGAACAGTTGAAAGCTCTGAACAAGATAGAGGGAAGTCTTCAGACCTCCACCAACTCAGAGCTTCTCTGTTCTCTACAGTAAAAGCTGCTTTAAGCCTGAAGGAAACCTATTTTTCTTCCTCCATAGTTGCTATAAACTGTGATATCTAATTCATAAGTCAGAGATCTTTTGTAAGTGTGAACCAGTGACACTGCCTCTGCAAAACAGTGAAAGCACCCAGAGAAGAAAAGCTGATGAGCATTCTGATCAGCACAGGCACCATTTGGGCAGTTCTGGTAAACAGAGATCACTGAACTGCTTTTTCAGTTTTCCCTCTGCCAAAACACCCCTTTTTTTTCCCCCATATGCGCATATTTAAAGGGAAAGTTTATAAGAGATCAGAGTTTTAACAAATAGTTATATGTCAATGTTTATAGTTGTTTGCCTGTAGCTGGAGTTATTTATCTGTAATAAGTAATAATTTTGGTTACGTACATATACCTGGTCTGTGTTTTCTGTCAACCTTGGTATAAAGACATGTAAATTCAAAGAATTCTGCATACTTTTAATTTTTTTTCACTTTTATGAGGACTCAGAATAGCAGACCTTGATTTCCAGTGTCCTACACCAGTGAGTTGTGGCATCATGTTTATTAAGTATGTCTAACCATCACAATCGATTATTGTACAAGGGCCTTTCCATTCCTCATGCCTATTTCCCTAATAATTGACTAAATCTCCTGCATTAACTTCTGACTTGGATAGAATCATTACATCACAAAAGAAGGCCATTTGACTTTTTTTTTCTGTACTGGCTCTCCTAAGGAGCTGTTTAAGTACTTCTACCATTGTCTGCCCATATCATATGAATGGCCTTAGACAATTTTCTCCAAAACCTCAACTTTGAAATGTTTCACATGTAAGTAAACAATGTATTTTTTAAAAAAATAACTAAGTAGAGTGCCTTCTAGTGCAGGATGACTATAACAAAGCACAGAAGGCAACTTAGGATTTTGCCCATGCCCAAACTGATAGAGACTATGCCCTCCATTTATCTGACGTGAGTTAATTACATGAACTGCTCATGCCAGAACCATTGTCAGCTTACAATTTGATTTGATAAGCTTAAATTTTATGCAGCATTTTATTCATTAGCATGGAATTCCTTTCACAGAATCCATTGATGGAGGGTCTTTGAATCTGCAGTCCTCATGACCATGATTTTCAGGTTTTCCCCACGAAAGAAAGTCCGAAGCAAGGCAGATGTGTCAAGTTTGATCTCTCCCACATTTTTCAAGATTTGTAAATTTATCTTTGATGCAGGACAGTGGCTTAGGGTCAGCACTGCTGCCTCACAGCACCAGAGACCCAGATTCGATTCCACCCTCTGGAAGCTTTCTGCATAGAGTTTGAACATTCTCCCTATATCTGCATGGGTTTACTCCAGGTGCTCTGGTTTCCTCCCACTGTCCAAAGATGTGCAGGCTAATGGATTGGCCATGGTAAATTGCCCATAGTGTCCAGGGATGTGCAGGCTAGTTGGCTTAGCCGTGTGAAATGCAGAAATACAGAAATAGGGAAGGGGGCTGGGTCTGGTGGGATACTGTTTGGAGAATCAGTGTGGACTTGATGGGCTAAATGGCTTGCTTCCACACTAGAGATTCTGTAATCACCATTTTGGCATTTCTGTGGCGATTTTTGTCAGAAAACTAAATCTAGGCGCCAGGTCAACAAAATGCAGAACTAAAATACTTCTGTCCATACCTTTAGATGGATGGTAGCTCCCTTGTGAAAGTCATGTCAATGGAAGGTTTATGGTGGGACATGGTGGTCCCTTTTGATACTTTCCGCAGATTTCACATTTCTTATTGATCTCCTTTTATTAACTGAATATACTCTGCATCAATCATAGCGGCATCCTTTAGAAGGATTGGTAAACTTTGGTGAGTCTGGCCAAATTTTCAGTGTAACCTTAAGAGCGGTTTCCTCCTTGTTATTTTTTTTATCACCAGATGCCATAAGATTTTTCCAACACTCTGCCAAGAGAGATATTAAGTTTTGTGAAGTGCAGACAATAATGTCCTGACTAGGTAAACAGCAGGTCCAACCGATTTTCAAAAATAATTGCTCTATCACGCTTCATGTCATGTCCTGTTCTTTTCTCATAGAAGGTTTACTCAACAAGGTAGATATTTCAATGGAAACTACATCAGTTCTTTTACAACTTTCACTCCAGCTATTTTACATGGATTTGTAACCTGCTTTAGTGACCTCAACATATTTTCGTCACCAAACTAAATACTACACTATATATTTCTTAATCTTGCCACTTCATAAATCAAGATAACGTATTAGCCAATCTGTCTCTCATGCTGTTCATGGAATCTCAGAACTGCTATGATACTGAATGAGGCCATTCAGCTCCTCTTGCTGGCATCAGTTCTATTGCCCAGTGCCAATCTCCTGCCTTTTGCCCATATTCATACACATCACTTCTATCTAAGTAAGTATCCATTGCCCTCTTAAATGCCTCAATTGAACTTGCCTGTAACATATTTCCAAGCAATGCACTTTTTTCCCTAACTAGTTGTGTGAAGAAGTTATTTTTCTCACTTCATCCTCGGTCCTCTTGTACGCCACTTTCAATCTGTGCTCTCTTATTCTTCTCTTTACAAGCAGGAACAGCTTCTTTCCATCTACCTCTATCCAACTTACCTATGATTTTGAAAGCTTCTATCAAATCGCCTCTGTCTTCTCTCCAGAGAGAACAGTCCCACTCTTCAGTCTATTCTCAAAACTGAAGAATAGATATAATCAGAAGCACAATCAGCTGAAGCAAAAGCTCCATCTAGTACTGCAAAATGACTTTCTGCACAAGACTTTTAAAGCTCCTCGTGATCAATATCTTTGATTTGGATTCTTCATTATCTTTTTTTGTCATTTGTCATTTTGAACAACTGCCTCTTTTTGAGGCAGTTAACACGAGTCACACTTGAAGCATTTAATATCACTGATCTTTGACTATTACTGAGATTCCTTCAGCAATTGTATTACAGTAGCTAAGTGGGTAAAGATCCTTTTGAGCTCATTCTGCCTTCATTTGATCCTCCTGTAGTATTGATGTCTGCATCACTAGCTGTTCTATTTCAAAATATTGTTGTAATTGAGTCTTCTATTCTTTGTGATACTGCATAATTATCTTATTTGTCCCAGGAAGGCTACAGGAAATGACTGGTATCCTTTGAAACATCCCAGGGAAACAAAGAACTATGGATGCTAGACATCTGAAACACAAACATAAAATGCTGGAGAAATTCAGCAGGTCGAGTAGCAACTCCGGAAAGAGAAAACAGAGTTGAGATTTCAATGACTCTTCTGAAGAGGGCTTACCAGACTCGAAATATTAAATCTGTTTTTTTATCTACAGATGCTGCCAGACCTGCCAAGTTTCTCTAGAAGGTGAGATAACAAGGTGTAGAGCTGGATGAACACAGCAGGCCAAGCAGATCAGAGGAGCAGGAAAGCTGACGTTCCGGGCCTAGACCCTTTTTCAGAAATGGGGGAGGGGAAGGGGATTCTGAAATAAATAGGGAGAGAGGGGGAGGCGGATAGAAGATGGATAGAGGAGAGGATAGGTGGAGAGGAGACAGACAGGTCACAGAGGCGGGGATGGAGTCAGTAAAGGTGAGTGTAGGTGGGCAGTTAGGGAGCAGATAGGTCAGTCCAGGGAGGACGGACAGGTCAAGGGGGCGGCATGAGGTTAGTAGGTAGGAGATGGGGGTGGGGCTTGAGGTGGGAGGAAGGGATAGGTGGAGGTGGAAGGAGTGGACGGACAGGTTAGGGAGGCGGGGATGAGCGAGGCTGGTTTTGGAATGCGGTCGGGGGAGGGGAGATTTTGAAGGTTGTGATGTCCACATTTTATGTTTGTGTTTCTGTGTGTCTCTCTCTCTCTGAATCTCTCTGTGTCTCTGTCCCTCTGTCTCTGTCCCTCTGTCTCTGTCCCTCTGTCTCTGTCCCTCTGTCTCTGTCCCTCTGTCTCTGCCTCTGCCCCTGTCACTCTCTGCCCCTGTCTCTCTCTCTCTCTCTCTCTCTGACTGTGTGCCTCTCTCTGTCTCCCTGTGTCTGTCTGTCTGTCTCTGACTGTGTCTGTGTATGTCTGTCTCTCTCTCTCTCTACATCTGTCTTTCTCTGACTGCGTGTGTCTCCCTCTTACTGGTGTGTCTGTATCTGTCTCTGTCTCTGTCTCTTACTGTCTGGGTCTGCCTGTCTGTCTCTCGCTGTACCGCTGTCTCTGTCTCTGTCTCTCGCTGTCTCTCTGACTGTATGTCGGTTTCGCTCTGTGCCCCTGTCTCTCTTACTGGCTGTCTGGCGCTCTCGCTCTCTATGTTTATGTCTCTCTCTGACTGTGTGTGACTCTCTGACTGTGTGACTGTGTCTCCCTCTCTCTCTACTCTGTCTGTCTGTCTCTCTCTCTTTCAGACTGTATCTGTGTGTCTCTCTCTCTATATCTGTCTCTCGACATCTCTGTCTCTCTCTCTCTATACATCTCTGTCTCTCTCTATACATCTCTGTCTCTCTCTCTATACATCTCTGTCTCTCTCTCTATACATCTCTGTCTCTCTCTCTATACATCTCTGTCTCTCTCTCTATACATCTCTGTCTCTCTCTCTATACATCTCTGTCTCTCTCTCTATACATCTCTGTCTCTCTCTCTCTACATCTCTGTCTCTCTCTCTACATCTCTGTCTCTCTCTCGACATCTCTGTCTCTCTCTCGACATCTCTGTCTCTCTCTCGACATATCTCTCTCTCTCTCGACATATCTCTCTCTCTCTCGACATATCTCTCTCTCTCTCGACATATCTCTCTCTCTCTCTCGGCATCTCTCTCTCTCTCACTCTCTCTCTCTCGGCATCTCTCTCTCTCTCTCTCTCG
>NC_063336.1:76025731-76025898 GCF_021869965.1 Rhincodon typus | reverse complement strand
TCCCTGTCTCTCTCTACATCCCTGTCTCTCTCTCCATCTCTCTCTCTGTATCTCTACATCTCTCTCCCTCTCTACATCTGTGTCTGTCTGTCTCGCTTCATCTGTCTCTCTCTACATCTATCTCTCTCTCTCTCTCTCTCTCTCTCTCTCTCTCTCTCTCTCTCTCT
>NC_063336.1:76022381-76025721 GCF_021869965.1 Rhincodon typus | reverse complement strand
CTCTCTCTCTCTCTCTCTCTCTCTCTCTCTCTCTCTCTCTCTCTCTCCAACTGTCTCTCTCTACGTCTGTCTCTCTGAATGTGAGTGTGTCTGTGTGTGTCTCTCTGTCTCTCTCTGTCTCTGTCTCTCTCTCTGTCTATCTCTCTCTCTCTCTCTCTGTCTGACTGTGCCTGGCTCACTGTCTGTCTGCCTGTCTGTCTCTCTCTGACTGTATAACTGTCTGTCTGTATCCCTCTCCCCGTCCCTCTCCCCCTCTCTCTACGTCTCTCTCTGTACATCTCTCTCTCTCTCTCTCTCAACATCTGTCTCTCTCTCTCTCTCTCTCTCTCTCTAAGACTGTCACTCTCTCTCTACAACTGTCACTCTCTCTCTATGTCTGTCTGTCTGAGTGTGTGTGTGTGTGTGTGTGTGTGTGTCTTTGTTTCCCCCCCTCTGCATCTGTGTTTCTGTGACTGTGTGTGTCTCTCTGTCTCTCTGTCTCTGTCTCTGTCTCTGTCTCTCTCCATCTGTCTCTCTCTCTCTTGATCTCTACATCTGTCTCTCTCTACATCTGTCTCTCTGCCTCTCCACATCTGTCTCTCTCTCTCTCTCTCTCTCTCTGCATTAGTCTCTCTCTCTCTGCATCTCTCTCTCTACATCTCTCTCTACGTCTGCGTCTCTCTTTACATCTGTCTGTCTCTCTCTCTACATTTGTCTCTCTCTCTCTACATCTGTCTCTCTCTGTCGCTCTCTCTCTACACCTGTCTCCCTCTACATCTGTCTCTGTCTCTCTCTCTCTCTCTACATCTGTCTCTTTCTCTCTCTCTCTCCATCTGTGTCTCTCTCTCTACATCTGTCTCTCTCTCTCTCTACATCTGTGTCTGTCTCTCTCTCTCTCTCTCCCTTCATCTGTCTCTCTCTACGTCTGTCTCTCTCTGAATGTGTGTGTGTGTGTGTGTGTGTGTGTGTCTTTGTCTCCCCCTCTCTGCATCTGTGTTTCTGTGATTGTGTGTGTCTCTCTGTCTCTGTGTCTGACTGTGTCTCGCTCACTGTCTGTCTGCCTGTGTGTCTCTCTCTGACTGTATGACCGTCTCTCTCCCCGTCTCTCTCCCCGTCTCTCTCCCCGTCTCTCTCCCCGTCTCTCTCCCCGTCTCTCTCCCCGTCTCTCTCCCCGTCTCTCTCCCCGTCTCTCTCCCCGTCTCTCGCCCCGTCTCTCGCCCCGTCTCTCGCCCCGTCTCTCGCCCCGTCTCTCGCCCCGTCTCTCGCCCCGTCTCTCTCCCCGTCTCCTTCTCTGTCTCCTTCTCTCCGTCTCTCTCTCCCTGCATCTCTCTCCCTCTCTCCCCCTCTCCCCCTCTCCCTCTCTACATCTCTCTACATCTCTCTACATCTCTCTACATCTCTCTACATCTCTCTACATCTCTCTCCCTCTCTACATCTGTGTGTCTCTCTCTCTCGCTCTCTCGCTGTTTCGCTCTCTCTCACTCTACATCTGTCTCTCTCTGACTGTGTGTGTCTCTCTGTCTCTCGCTCTCTGCATCTGTCTTTCTGTGACTGTGTGTGTCTCTGTCACTTGGTCTATCTCTCTCTCCCTGTGTCTGACTGTGCCTCGCTCACTGTCTGTCTGCCTGTCTATCTCTGTATCTGTCTCTCTCTGACTGTCTCTGTCTGTCTGTCTGTCTCTCTCTCTCTGTCTGTCTGTCTGTCTCTCTGTCTGGTTCCCTGTCTCTCTGTCACTGTCTGTCTCTCTCTCTCTCTCTCTGTCTCTCTCTCTCTACGTCTGTCTCTCTCTGAGTGTGTGTGTGTGTGTCTCCCCCTCTCTGCATCTGTGTTTCTGTGACTGTGTGTCTCTCTGTCTCTCTGTCTCTGTCTCTCTCTCTGTCTATCTCTCTCTCTCTGTGTCTGACTGTGCCTCGCTCACTGTCTGTCTGCCTGTCTATCTCTGTCTCTGTCTCTCTCTGACTGTCTCTGTCTGTCTGTCTGTCTCTCTCTCTCTCTCTGTCTCTCTGTCTGTCTGTCTGTCTCTCTGTCTGGTTCCCTCTCTCTCTGTCACTGTCTGTCTCTCTCTCTCTCTCTACGTCTGTCTCTCTCTGAGTGTGTGTGTGTGTGTCTCCCCCTCTCTGCATCTGTGTTTCTGTGACTGTGTGTCTCTCTGTCTCTCTGTCTCTGTCTCTCTCTCTGTCTCTGTCTCTCTCTCTGTCTATCTCTCTCTCTCTGTGTCTGACTGTGCCTCGCTCACTGTCTGTCTGCCTGTCTGTCTCTGTCTCTCTCTCCCTCTCTCTGTCTCCCTGTCTCTCTGTCTGTCTCACTCACTCTTCCTCTCCTCTCTGTCTCTCTCTCTCTGTCTGTCTCTGTCTCTCTCTGTCTGTCTCTGTCTGTCTCACTGTCTGTCTCTCTCTCTGTCTGTCTCTCTCTCTCTCTCTACATCTCTCTCTCTCACTATCTACTCTCTCCACATCTGTCTCTCTCTCTCTCTGCATCTCTCTCTCTCACTATCTACTCTCTCCACATCTGTCTCTCTCTCTCTCTGCATCTCTCTCGCTCTCTCTCTACATCTGTCTTCCTCTACATCTCTCTCTACATCTGTCTCTGTCTCTCTCTCTCTACATCTGTCTCTGTCTCTCTCTATCTCTACATCTGTGTCTGTCTCTCTCTCTCTCCCTTCATCTGTCCGTCTCTCGCTCTCTCTACATCTGTCTCTCTCTCTCTCTCTCTCTGTACGTCTGTCTGTCTGTCTCTCTCTGTCTCTCTACGTCTGTCTCTCTCTGAGTGTGTGTGTGTCTTTGTCTCCCCCTCTCTGCATCTGTGTTTCTGTGACTGTGTGTGTCTCTCTGTCTCTCTCTCTGTCTATCTCTCTCTCTGTGTCTGACTGCCTCACTCACTGTCTGTCTGCCTGTCTGTCTCTGTCTCTCTCTCTCTCTAACTGTATGACTGTCTCTCCCTCTCCCTCCCTCTCCCCCTCTCTCCCTGTCTCTCTCTACATGCCTCTCTCTCTCTCTATCTCTCTCTCTCACTCTCCATCTCTCTCTCTCTCCATCTCTCTCTCTCTCTCTCTGTCTACATCTCTCTCTCTCCCTCTCTCCACCTATCACTCTCTCTACATCTCTCTCCCTCTCTACATCTGTGTCTCTCTCGCTCTTTCGCTCTCTCTCTCACTCTACATCTGTGTCTCTGTCTCTCTCTCTCTACAGCTGTCTCTGTCTCTCTCTCTCTCTCCCTTCATCTGTCCATCTCTCGCTCTCTCTACATCTGTCTCTCTCTGCATCTGTCTCTCTCCCTCTCTCTCCACATCTCGCTCTTTTGCCATCTCTCTCTCTTTCGCCATCTCTCTCTTTCTTTCTCTCTCTCTCTCTCTCTCTCTCTC
>NC_063336.1:76017160-76022281 GCF_021869965.1 Rhincodon typus | reverse complement strand
CTCTCGACATCTCGCTCTCTCTACACCTCTCTCTCTGCATCTCTCTCGTTCTCTGTCTACATCTCACTCTCTCTCTGTCTCTGTCTGTCTCTCTTGCTCTCTCTACATCTGGCTCTCTCTACATCTGTCTCTCTCTACATCTGTCTCTCTCTACATCTGTCTCTCTCTCTCTCTACATCTCTCTCTCTACATCTCTCTCTCTCTACTTCTGTCTCTCTCTCTCTACTTCTGTCTCTCTCTCTCTACATCTCTATACATCAGTCTCTCTCTACATCTCTCTCTCTCTACTTCTGTCTCTCTCTCTCTCTACTTCTCTCTCTCTCTCTCTCTCTACTTCTGTCTCTCTCTCTCGACATCTCTCTACGTCTCTCTCTCTACATCTGTCTCTCTCTCTACATCTGTCTCTCTCTCTCTCTCTCTACATCTGTGTCTGTGTGTGTGTGTGTCTCTCTCTCTCTCTACATCACTCTCTCTATATCTCTCTCTCGACATCTGTCTCTCTCTCTCTCTACATCTCTCTCTCTCTCTCTACATCTGTCTCTCTGTATCTGTATCTTTCTCTCTCTCTCTCTCTCTACATCTGTGTGTGTGTCTCTGTCTGTCTGTATGACTGTGTGTGTGTGTGTGTGTGTCTCTCCCTGTCTCTCCCTCTCTACATCTGTCTTTCTGTGGCTGTGTGTGTGTCTCTCTCTGTCACTCTGTCTATCTCTCTCTCTGTGTCTGACTGTGCCTCACTCACTGTCTGTCTGCCTGTCTGTCTCTGTCTCTGTCTCTCTGTCTTTCTGACTCTGTGTGTGTGTGTGTCTCTCCGTGTCTCTCCCTCTCTACATCTGTCTTTCTGTGACTGTGTGTGTGTCTCTCTGTCACTCTGTCTATCTCTCTCTCTCTCTCTGTGTCTGACTGTGCCTCGCTCACTGTCTGTCTGCCTGTCTGTCTCTGTCTCTGTCTTTCTCTGACTTTATGACTGCCTCCCCCTCTCCCTTCCTCCCCCTCTCCCTTCCTCCCCCTCTCTCTCTCTTCCTCTCTGTCTGTCTGTCTATCTCTCTCTCTGTCTGTATCTCACTTCCTCTCTCTCTCGGTCTACGTCTCTCTCTTGGTCTGTCTCTCTCGGTCTGTCTCTCTCTCTCTCTCTGTCTCTGTGTCTCTCTCTCTGTGTCTGTCTGTCTGTCTCTCTCTCTCTCATTCTCCTCTCTCTCTCTCATTCTCTCTCTCTCTCTCTCTCTCTCTCTCTCTCTCTCTCTCTCATTCTCTCTCTCTCTCTCTCTACATCTGTCTCTCTCTCTCTACATCTGTCTCTCTCTTTGAGACATGGATAGAGCAGGGACAGGAATGGTTGTTGCAGGTTCCGGGGTTTAGATGTTTCAGTAAGATCAGGGAAGGTGGTAAAAGAGGGGGAGGTGTGGCATTGTTAGTCAAGGACAGTATTACGGTGGCAGAAAGGACGTTTGATGACAACTCGTCTACTGAGGTAGTATGGGCTGAGGTTAGAAACAGGAAAGGAGAGGTCACCCTGTTAGGCGTTTTCTGTAGGCCTCCGAAAAGTTCCAGAGATGTAGAGGAAAAGATTGCAAAGATGATTCTGGATAGGAGCGAAAGTAACAGGGTAGTTGTTATGGGGGACTTTAACTTTCCAAATATTGACTGGAAACGCTATAGTTCGAGTACTTTAGATGGGTCAGTTTTTGTCCAATGTGTGCAGGAGGGTTTCCTGACACAGTATGTAGATAGGCCAACAAGAGGCAAGGCCACATTGGATTTGGTACTGGGTAATGAACCAGGCCAGGTGTTAGATTTGGAGGTAGGTGAGCACTTTGGTGATAGTGACCACAATTCGGTTACATTTACTTTACCGATGGAAAGGGATAGGTATATACTGCAAGGCAAGAGTTATAGCTGGGGGAAAGGCAATTATGAGGCGATTAGGCAAGATTTAGGATGCATAGGATGGAGAAAGAAACTGCAGGGGCTGGGCACAATTGAAATTTGGAGCTTGTTCAAGGAACAGCTACTGCGTGTCCTTGAGAAGTATGTACCTGTCAGGCAGGGAGGAAGTGGTCGAGCGAGGGAACCGTGGTTTACTAAAGAAGTTGAATCTCTTGTCAAGAGGAAGAAGGAGGCTTATGTAGAGATGAGGCGTGAAGGCTCAGTTAGGGCGCTTGAGAGTTACAAGTTAGCCAGGAAGGACCTAAAGAGAGAGCTAAGAAGAGCCAGGAGGGGACATGAGAAGTGTTTAGCAGGTAGGATCAAGGAAAACCCTAAAGTTTTCTGTAGGTATGTCAGGAATAAAAGAATGACTAGAGTAAGATTGGGGCCGGTCAAGGACAGTAGTGGGAAGTTGTGCGTGGAGTCCGAAGAGATAGGAGAGGTGCTAAATGAATATTTTTCGTCAGTGTTCACACAGGAAAAAGACAATGTTGTCGAGGAGAATACTGAGATACAGTCTATTAGACTATACGGGATTGAGGTTCATAAGGAGGAGGTGTTAGCAATTCTGGAAGGTGTGAAAATAGATAAGTCCCCTGGGCCGGATGGGATTTATCCTAGGATTCTCTGGGAAGCTAGAGAGGAGATTGCAGAGCCTTTGGCTTTGATCTTTATGTCGTCATTGTCTTCAGGAATAGTGCCAGAAGACTGGAGACTAGCAAATGTTGTCCCCTTGTTCAAGAAGGGGAGTAGAGACAACCCTGGTAATTATAGACCAGTGAGCCTTACTTCGGTTGTGGGTAAAGTGTTGGAAAGCATTATAAGAGATAGGATTTATAATCATCTAGAAAGGAATAATTTGATTCGGGATAGTCAACACGGTTTTGTGAAGGGTAGGTCGTGCCTCACAAACCTTATTGAGTTCTTTGAGAAGGTGACCAAACAGGTGGATGAGGGTAAAGCGGTTGATGTGGTGTATATGGATTTCAGTAAAGCGTTTGATAAGGTTCCCCATGGTAGGCTATTGCAGAAAATACGGAGGCATGGGATTGAGGGTGATTTAGCGGTTTGGATCAGAAATTGGCTAGCTGTAAGAAGACAGAGGGTGGTGGTTGATGGGAAATGTTCATCCTGGAGTTCAGTTACTAGTGGTGTACCTCAAGGATCTGTTTTGGGGCCACTGCTGTTTGTCATTTTTATAAATGACCTGGATGAGGGCGTAGAAGGATGGGTTAGTAAATTTGCGGATGACACCAAAGTCGGTGGAGTTGTGAATAGTGCGGAAGGATGTTGCAGGTTACAGAGGGACATAGATAAGCTGCAGAGCTGGGCTGAGAGGTGGCAAATGGAGTTTAATGCGGAAAAGTGTGAGGTGATTCACTTTGGAAGGAATAACAGGAATACAGAGTACTGGGCTAATGGTACGATTCTTGGTAGTGTGGATGAGCAGAGAGATCTCGGTGTCCATGTGCATAGATCACTGAAAGTTGCCACCCAGGTTGATAGCGTTGTTAAGAAGGCGTACGGTATGTTAGGTTTTATTGGTAGAGGGATTGAGTTTCGGAGCCGTGAAGTCATGTTGCAGCTGTACAAAACTCTGGTGCGGCCGCACTTGGAGTATTGCGTACAGTTCTGGTCACCGCATTATAGGAAGGATGTGGAAGCATTGGAAAGGGTGCAGAGGAGATTTACCAGGATGTTGCCTGGTATGGAGGGAAGGTCTTATGAGGAAAGGCTGAGGGTCTTGAGGCTGTTTTCGTTAGAGAGAAGAAGGTTAAGAGGTGACTTGATAGAGACATACAAGATGATCAGAGGATTAGATAGGGTGGACAGTGGGAGCCTTTTTCCTCGGATGGTGATGGCTAGCACGAGGGGACATAGCTTTAAATTGAGGGGTGATAGATATAGGACAGATGTCAGAGGTAGGTTCTTTACTCAGAGAGTAGTAAGGGCGTGGAATGCCCTGCCTGCAAAAGTAGTAGACTCGCCAACTTTAAGGGCATTTAAATGGTCATTGGATAAACATATGGATGATAATGGAATAGTTTAGGTTAAATGGGCATCAGATTGGTTTCACAGGTCGGCGCAACATCGAGGGCCGAAGGACCTGTACTGCGCTGTAATGTTCTATGTTCTGTGTTCTATGTTCTACATGTCTCTACATCTGTCTCTCTCTCTCTCTCTCTGCATCTGTGTCCATGTGTCTCTCTCTCTCTCTCGACATCCCTCTACATCTCTCTCTCTCGACATCTCTCTCTCTCTTTCTCTCAACATCTCTCTCTCTCTCTACATCTCTATCTTTACATCTCTCTTTCTACATTTCTCTCTCTCTCTCTCGACATCTCTGTCTCTCTCTCTGTCTCTACACCTCTCTCTCTGTCTCTACACCTCTCTCTCTTCACACCTGTCTCTCTCTCTACATCTCTCTCTCTCTTTGTCGTTCTACATCTGTCTCTCTCTCTGCATCTCTGTCTCTCTCTCTCTCTCGTTCTACATCTGTGTCTCTCTCTCTCTCTCTCTCTCCATCTCTGCCTCTCTCTCGCTCTCTACATCTCTGTCTCGCTCTCTCTCTCTTTGTCCACATCTCTGTCTCTCCCTCTCTACCTCTGTCTTTCTGTGACTGTGTGTGTGTCTCTCTGTCACTCTGTCTATATCTTTCTCTCTGTGTCTGACTGTGCCTCGCTCACTGTCTGTCTGTCTGCCTGTCTGTCTCTGTCTCTGTCTCTGTCTCTCTCTGACTGTATGACTGTCTCTGTCTCCCCCTCCCCCTCCTCCTTCCCCCTCCTCCTTCCCCCTCCCCCTCTCTCTCTTCCTCTCTCTCTGTCTCTCTTTCTCTCTCTCTGTCTGTCTCTCTCTCTCTGCATCTCTCTCTCTACATCTCTCTCTCCCTACATCTCTCTCTCTCCCTACATCTCTCTCTCTCCCTACATCTCTCTCTCTCTCTCTACATCTTTCTCTCTCTCTCTTCATCTGTCTGTCTGTCTCTCTCTCTCTCTCTGTACATCTCTCTCTCTCTCTCTACCTCTCTCTCTCTTTCTACATCTGTGTCTGTCTCTCTCTCTCTCTCTCTCTCTCCCTCTCTCTCTACATCTGTGTCTGTCCCTCACTCTCTCTCTCCCTCTACATATGTGTGTCTCTCTTTCTCTCTCTCTACATCTGTGTCTGTCCCTCACTCTCTCTCTCTCTCTCTCTCTCTCT